>NW_005871220.1:0-82101 GCF_000147115.1 Myotis lucifugus | reverse complement strand
CCGTGGGAGATCAAAGGGAGGGAGGGGAAGAAAAGCAGGAAAGAGAAGGATGCTAAAATGGGGTGAGACCAGGAAAATAGTTAAATAATAAGAAACAGAATTTGAGAGTGAGGGGAGTGTAAAAGGAGGAGTTAGTAAGAAAATTAAGTACAGGGTGATTTTTTTAAAATGTAGTCAGATGTCCCCTGAGGGCTCCTGGACTGTGAAAGGGCATCTGCTGAGGCCTCCCCCCATGCACAAATATCATGCACCAGGCCTCTAGTATATATATATATAAAAGCCTAAGCAATCATTACAACCGAACGACCAGAATGACCGGAACTATCAGTCATTATGATGCACACTGACCACAAGGGGGCAGATGCTCAATGCAGGAGCTGCCCCCTGGTGGTCAGTGCGCCCCCACAGGGCTAACGGCTGGCAAGTGCAGCTGTGGCGGCAGGAGCCTTTCCCAACTCCAAGGCAGCGCTACCAAGCAGCGGCAAGCGCAGAGGGCCAGGATAAGCACAGGTGGTGCCAGCTCAGGCTCCTGCCTGGCCGCCTGCCGCTTGGCACACTGCTACATCTCCTGAGGGGTCCCGGAGTGCGAGAGGGCACAGGCCAGGCTGAGGGACACCCTCCTTCCGTGCACGAGTCCATGCACCGGGCCTCTAGTACATTATAGGAAAGACTAGCTAAAGAAACTATGTACATGAGTGTGTGTGTATAATATATTGTTCCTTTTGCTCTGAGTTCTACTTTTTTACATTTTGGTAATTATCAACTTCTGTGCACTATAAAAAGACAAATTAACTTAATTAACTTATTAACATACACAAAAATCATCAAGGGTATCTGTGTGAAGTATGTAAAAAAGACCACATAGTCTCTCAAGAAATGTTCCTGTAAAAAAAAAAAAAAAACAGAGGAAAAAGTTCTTGTCAGGAATGCCTTTTATTCCTCCTACAGCAACATTAATTATGTTGTCGGCTAAAGCCACAAGAATGAGATAGGCAGAGGCAATCGGATTCTCATCTTGTTTAAACTTGTCAGTTCCAAAATGAAGTCAAGAGTTAGTCAGAGAAAATGGAGAAGGTCTCCTTCCTCATTTAAAGATAAATAGGAAGTCCAACTCCCCATTTTTTTTCTTAAATAAGGAGGGTTACTTTCAGAAGACACTTGTCTCTTTTTAAAAGTATTACTAATTCAGTCCCTCACACGACTCCCAGAAGCTGAGAGCACGTTTTCCATCAGTAGACACTCCCAGCTTCAGCACTGCTATGCATCATCTGTTGTGCCTTTGACCCTCTGTGGAAAGACAATGTATCCCTAATGTGCTAAGAGCCACAGAGACTTACAAATTTTTAATCTGAACTTTTGCTTCAATCCAGTGTTTTTACTTCTCTGTGCTGCTGTTTCGTGTGGCTTGCTAGGCAACCCTAGGGCAAGGTCATTTCAATAAGCATCTACTTGTTAGAACCCTTGACTTACAAAATGGGCTTGGCCTTTAATATACATATCAGGAGGAGAGAAAAGAAGGAGCAAAGGGGAGTTTGGGGAAAGAACAAAGGTAAACCAAGTGTGACTAAGACCATCACCTCGTGAAGGGAGGGTTAGAGGGTATGGCATGTGGATGGGAACGAAGAGGCTAAGGACAAGAGGCATGTGATTGGACCAGGGACCAAACACTCTGAAGGTACCAGGTACCAGGGAGTTTAAATACAGACACTGTCCAGTCAATAAATGCTCTCCCTTTGAGTTGTGAATATATGACTTTCCCTCTCCCCAAAATGAAGCCTTTTTTTATTTAATTGGCTGTTAAATGAGTGGAATAAAAAGAAAGGGTTTTTTCCCCCATTTTCCAAATATAATGTTTTATCCCAAATAAAGTAAACAAATTCAAACAATCCCTTGTTAAAATTAGCTGGGATAATGCTTTGGAAAACCTAATGCATGAATGATTTTATTATTGAGATTAACATATTTCACCGAATTGCACTCACTATTCCACTTCCACAGTGCTCTAACTTACACACACACAACACACACACACACAATTATATTTTTGTATCTTTATTGTTGAAAGTATTACGTAAGTCTCCTTTTTCCCCCCATTGACCTCTTCTAGCCTGCCCCCGCCCCACACCCCTTCACCACCCTATTGACTATGTCCATGGGTTATGCATATATTGGTTGATCTCTTCCCACCCACTCTTCCCTGCCTTCCCTCTGAGGTTCAACAGTCTGAATTATATATGATTTTAAAGTGTGTTATTTAAAAAATTTGTTTAAGTGCCTTTTCGTAACAGAAGCTTAGATATACTAATAAGTATTGGTATTAGGGAAAAAATTGATCACTCAATATATAGAATTGTATACCTGAAGCCTATATAATTTTATTAACCAATGTCACCGCAAATTTTTCAATAAAAAATTATTTTAAATGATCACTTGAAGCCAGACATGTGCTTGTTCTATGATTTTTTCTGACAATTCAGTGAGACACAAAAGTGTTATCACTTCCTAAATTCAGGTGCAGGCACAATGGCCTGGAGATAACAATTTCTCCATGATCTTCTTCATAACCTGAGTCTTAAAGGTCAATTAATGATGGCAACAGGAAATAAAAGGTAACAAAACCAACAAAAAACTTTTGTCAATTCAAAAAAAAAAAAAGACTTGCCTTGATAAGTAACAAATAATCCTGATTTTTTAAAAGTGCATTCACCAATTTTTCTAATCTCTTTAAAGTTTTTCAATGGTTCTAAATTAAATCCCTTTCACCCTTATCTCTTTATCCATCAGAAAATCCGAAGGGTATTTGGATTCAGACATCCATTGCGCCAAAGATCTTTCATTACACAGCACAAACAAGCACTTTTATTGAACAGGAACTCAATTACTTAACCTAGCTTCAGGTTTCATTCTACCCTGCGGCTTCTACCCGAACAGAAGCCCACTAATCTCTTCTGATGGACATTGCTACATATCAGTTCTGATACACAGAGATGATTCCGAACCTTCTTGTAGAAAACCACTGATTAAATAAACTGAGATGCCCATCTCAGCGTCCTTGGACCAATGAATAACAATGAGAAAAGTTCGAGCAGATATGGACCCTTTCCTCCTCTGGGTGAGGCCCACGCACAGAGAAAAAGGGAAGAGAGGAGTATCTGCTCTGAGAAAGACCAGCATTTACCAAAGTCCTGCACCGACATCGCCTACACTTTTTCTAGTTTGTTTCTGCTCTTTAAATGACTGTCATACTCCCCGCATTTTGCTAGAAGAGAAGGAAATCAATCCCTTAAAGCTCTCGTACCTTTGTTGCTATCGTTCTTTTTCAACATATTGATAAATAATGTTAGTGACTTGACCTTTGTGTCAGTAATTCTCAGCACTGGCTGTGCATGGGAATAAGTCAGGAGCTTTTAAAGAAGCCTGAATCCCATCCCTAGAGATGCTGACTTAATTCATCAGGGCTGGAACCTGAGATTTATTGCTTTTTTAAAAGCTCTCCAGATGATCATAATGTACAACTAAAGTTAAGAAGTGTTGCTTGGTATAAATAGCAACAAACTAAGTTGCTAATTATTATATTAGAATTATTAAGAGGTCTTAGGTATCATTTCGTCTATCTTCATGTATAATTTAGAAATAAATTAAAGAAAAGCATCTGAAAAGTTACATAGATAACATGTTACTACCTCACAAGAAAATCTTTTTCTCTGGTTTCCTTTTAACATCAACATTTCAGACAAAGTCCCCAAGAGACTTCAATATAACATGTACAAGACTGCTCATGATAACACTGTTTATACTAACAAATAAGTAATAATTTAATGTCCACCAATAAGGAACTGAAATTAGAGATTATAGATATACAGAGATTATCTATACATGAAAGAGAAAGGGTTCAAAACAGGGAAAAGGGAGAATATCTTCAGTGTGAAATATTTTTAGTATGTACCTATGTTCACATATGTACACTTAAATGCATAATACCTTTTTAAAGGATACTGTAATAGTGCTTTCTAGAATTTGATTTTTAATTTACACCTTTTAATTATTTCTATTTTCTAAGTATTTGCAGGAAATATTTCATGCATTCAATTAACAGATATTATTTGGATCCTGCAATAACAAAACATTTGTGTTTTCTTTTTTAAAGTTTTCAGTATCTTCCCAATACTGATATGACATCTGTTGCCTGCCTACTTTTCCTTGTGCTACTGTTCAGAGTAACACAGAATGATGCTACTAGTCTTCATAGGACAGCCCTTCAGCTGTTTGAACAAACACAATAATGTTTTCCCTTCGTGAAAACTCAATTTCTTCAATTCTTATTCATATTCCTTCAAAGACCACATCTTACGTGCTTAGTATTAATGTGCTGGTGATATTCAAGGATATGAAAATAATGTAACAAATTCCTACCATTAAGAAGTATATAGTCAATCAAGGATATGAAGTAAAAATGTTTAAAAAAAGATAAAATACAGTAATTTCATGACAAGTTAATGTATAAATAGAGGAAATGAATTCACACAGGGGAATCTACTCTTTCAAGATTGGTGGCGGTAAATAGAAGCAGAGTCAAGTTGATTAAAATGGAATGCTTTTTTTCAAAACTCATTTTTCACATTAACAAAGCCTTTCTGTGTGTTATTTTATTTCAGTTTTATGACAGTACCAGATATTATCATCCCTATTTTATAATTACAGAAATAGAAGCTCATGATATAATGACTTTCCTCCTCTAAACATTATTCCATTCATCAAGGTTGCTCTACAATAGCTCAGAAAAATTATAGACCCTTTCTGAATGTGGTCTGATCAATGCAGAGGCAAATGGCACTACTAGGCCCATTGAGGTTAACACTGACACCTTTAAAAATTTGTTTTATGGTGGAGGGAGTGGGGTAGGGGAAGGTCAAAGAAGGAGGTAGGTATGTGGAGAAATGAGCAGCTAAGCTGCCTACAAGAGTCAACGACCACTGCAGGGAGGGACAGCAATGGCTTGAACTGAGATTCAGAAGGCAAAGGGGACCGCTTCATCCCACAAGGAGGAAGCAGTACAACCAGAAACAATGCACATTTTGGCACTGGGGGTGCTTTCATACTGTGTGGAGTTGCAAGCACAGGAACAAAGAGACACATGGTGGGGAGGTTAGAAAGGTAGACGGAAGACCAACTATTAGTGTCTTGGGAATTTGCATTTGACTCTCCTGGAAATGGAAATAAAATAGGAACTCATTTTATGGCCTGGAAAATATCTGTTTATTTGCTAAACTTAAAAGGAGTGAAAATATGTATAATAGAGACTCTCTCAGCTAAAATAAAATGTCCCCATAAGTATTGGTAGGTTTTAAGCTGAAATGACAATTTACTTTTGTACTTTGAACTACCTATGTGGAACATAGTCATCCACTTTTGTGAGAAATGATTGTCTTTTACATTAAGTTATGCAGGGAAGAGTCAACAGGTGCCTAATATGACCGCTTGTGGTTAGGATCACTTTCACATTTGTTTTGCTATATTTCCTTCAGAACATTCTAAGTCAGTTAATAAAAAATATAGCATGCTTCCGTTAGAAGTCATTTATTGCAGATTGTTTGTTGTGATTTGCTTCAAATGTCTTATCAAATGAAAGGCCATGTCTCAGCTTCTCCTGAACAATTTTGAGCATTAACTTCTATAGTACAGATGTCTATTGCATATTCTAAAATTGGGATCCCTATAGGGAATAATGGGAACCCATGATAAGGAGTGAAAATATGCAGCAAAGTGTATGAGAAAAGAATTTGTTATTTCAGCTTCATTATTCTTTAAGACAGCATGCTGATTTCTTCTGATGGGAGAACATTCCTTAAAGGACACTAAATTTAGGCTTTTAAACAATAATTTTGTTCTCTGAAATGCTAATAAAACACTCATTTTTGAGACTAAAAAAGTATGGGCTAATAAGTAATTTCAGACAATAACATAACAAAGCGATTTATTTTATATTTGAAATATGAAATCAAAATGTTTTTGTGAGATCCAGGATTAGGGATTATGCTGCTTACTTTCATTTGATAGAAGTATAATTTATAGCATTAGTATGTAGATTGATTATGATTGTTTCATGTTTTATTGTCAAATTTCCTTGGCTAATAAAGCTATAGATAATGAAGCTGGTAGATGAGATCATTTTCTGGGGTTTTCAAGGTCAATATGTCAATTAAGATTGCAGGCTAATTCATTAGTACCAGGAAAAAAATGAACGTGCTGAGCCTTAGGAGATTGCAAACCTGGGATATCAGACATCTGTACTGACTTATGACAGCCTCAAGTTCTCAATTTTGTGAAGTGATTTAGAGGAGCAAATTATTTTTTCACTAATTTGACAAAGATGAAACTTTCTAAAAGTGCATAATATAGGTTCAAAGACTGGTGCATCATGTAAACCAGTGAACCATGATACTTACATTGAGCAAAATTCTCCAAGTATGTATGTGTTCTGTTTCATATAGCATCATCTTGAATTCGTTTCATTCATTCATTCATTCATTCAGCAGTGGTTTATAATTTACTGAATACGTACTCTGCACAAGGTCCTGCGTTAGCCACTGGGAGGCAGCCATGGTCTTCATTCTCACATAACTTATAAAGAGAGATTCTAAGTAATCCTATATAATAAAAGCCTAATATGTTAAGTGTCCAGTAGTCCATTCAACCAATTAAAGCATAATATGCTAATGATATGCTAAGGCCACTCAACCACTCGCTATGACATGCACTGACCAACAGGGGGCAGATGCTCGGACTGGTAGGTTAGCTTGCTGCTGGGGTCTGGCTGATCGAGACTGAGTGAGACAGGCCAGACACGCCCTGGAGCCCTCCCATGATCCCTCCCTGGCTGGCCAACCTTCCGTGTCCCTTCCCAGCCCTGATTGTGCCCTCTAGCAATCTGAGACCCCTAAGGGGATGTCGGAGAGCCAGTTTCGGCCTGATCCGCAGGGCAGGCCAAGGGACCCCGCTGGTGCACAAATTCGTGCGCCAGGCCTCTAGTTAAGAACATAATTCACTGTTATTACAGTTGGCCTAAATGGCAAAAAAGAAAAGCCCTTATGATGTGAGAGCATACAATTATTATATAGTTCCTTAAAAATGAGAAAAACATGTGGTCTGAACATATACCTGGAATAATTTATACATATCAGTATAACAGTTGAGTATAATTAAATGTTTATTTAGAACCTACTATATTCCATTCATTCTGTGGATGCTAGTATTCAAGGAAATCATACAATGTAATTGGGAAAATAGGCATAGACACAGCAAAATGTTAAAAGCTATGGAAGCACAGATAAAACGGTGTCCCCTGAGAATTAAAAAAAAAAGACTTTAAGAGAAAACTTACTCATTCACTTATTTAAATCTTTATTGGACATTTGTCACATTCCCAACATGGTACTTAATGTCAGGGATTTGTATCAATAAAACACAACCCCTGTCCATAAAGAAGGAAATATCTAGAGCAGTGCTCTCAACCAGGGTTATTCCCCCCTCAGGGGACATATTGGCAATGTCTAGAGACACTTTTCTTTGCCACAGCTGGGGAAAGTGTGCTACTGCTATCTACTGGAAAGAAGCTAGATATGCTTTTAAACATCCTACTAGGCAAAGGACAGCCCCCACAACAAGTAATTATCCATCCCAAAATGTCCACAGTGCCAAAGCTGAAAAACCTTTGAGAACCATAAAGAAATAGGTAATCAAGTACAATGCACTATTCTTAGTGTTGAAATGGGGCTGTGTTTTAAAAGACTCAAGAAAGTAAAGAATAGAGTTTGATGTATTAAAAAGGATATGCAAAGAAGATAATTTAGGTTGGTATACTATTATTAAAAATTATGGTGATATGCTGGAAAGGTCTGGACCAGGACTATCAAAATGAAGACAACGAGGTTAATAAAAAATGGATGTGAGCCCTAACTGGTTTGGCTCAGTGGATAGAGTGTCGGCCTGCAGACTGGAAGGTCCCAGGTTCGATTTTGGTCAAGGGCGTGTACCTTGGCTGTGGGCAGATCCCCAATAGGAGGTGTGCAGGCAGCAGCTGATCGATGTTTCTCTCCCATCAATGTTTCTAACTTTCTATCCCTCTCCCTTCCTCCTGTAAAAAAATCAATAAAATATATTTTTTTAAAAAATGGATGTGAGGGGAAATTTGAGAGGTAAAATAAATATTGATTTATTGAGCAATTATGTGGTAGAAATTTGGGGGGAGAAAGCTCAAGCAGACAGAAGAGTCAATGGTTTCCTTAAGATTTGTTTAGTTTGGCTGATAGAATAGATGGAGCTAATATCAATAAACATCAGAACAAAGGAAAAGGAGGAAGTTCTAAGGAAAATCACTGCTACTAATAAAAACAATAGTTACATGTTATTAAGTTTCAGACAGCGTGCTAGTCACAGAAAACATATTTGTCATAACCCTTGATAGGGAGATTGTGCTATTTAAAGTAAGTACCTTATCCACAATTTTTAAGGCAGAGTAAGAGATTCAATAAATTGCCAAGGTCACACTGCTTATTAATGGCAATATGCAGACTCCAACTGAGGTTTACCTCCTTCTAAAGCCACGGTTATCAACCTCTATGCTCTACTGGATACGCAAGAAGGAGATTGGACGGACAATTCAGAGTTTTCACATTCTGTATCTAGATTGCCTGGGTTCTACAAAAAGCACAAACTTGATGTAAAGGCTTGTAAATAATAGCATATTAGGGAAGCAAAAGTGAGGGGGAATTCAAGTGAGTCATGGAGGTAGAGAACACACATTCAATATTGAGTGACGCACACTCGCTTGCTTAAGAGTCTAGGAGGCCGCCTGACACTTTTCTTTGTTACAACTGGGGAGAGTGTGCTACTGCTATCACCTGGTTCACAGGTCGATACTGAGCATTCACCTATGAACCAGGAGTCACGGTTCGATTCCTGGTCAGGGCACATGCCAGGGTTGCAGGCTCCATCTCCAGTATGGGGTGTGTGGGAGGCAGCTGATCAATGATTTTCTCTCATCATTAATGTTTCTATCTCTCTCTCCCTCTCTCAAGTCAATAAAAATATTTTCTTTTTAAAAAAATAAGTCTATGAGGCCACCTGAACTATTACATTTCAGGATGATCCATGTGGGGGAGGAAAGAGAAAATATTCATCGCCTCTCAACAACATTAGTAAAAATATTTGCTCCAAAAGCTTTAAGTCTCCTGCCTTTTCAGGTTGCTCATGCAGAGATACCATGTGGGCCTTAGTGACAGCAGAGATGTCCTGGCGCAGTAGGCAAGAGGAACACAACATGGGCAGAAGACAAGGCACTGTTGAGTTGTAAGAATCAATAGCAAGAAAGACAATACAAAATAAAGGGCCCAGTCCCTGAGACACACGCATTGGGGAGCTATGCAATGGTGGGTAAGAAGTAGCTGAAATATCTGGTCTCTGCAAATCCCCAGCTTGTCGCTTTTCTTAAGCTACTTTCCCTTCCAGTGTCTTCATTTCCTCATCTCTAAAATGGAGAAATCATAGTTCCTACCACTTTGAGTTGAAAGATTTAATATATATCAATCATTTAAAACAATGCCAACATAAGCACCAAATGTAGTGTTTGATATTGGAATCATCACCATCATAATTGTTGAGGAAAAAGAAAATCAGCTTCTATTTTAAAATATATTTTTATTGCTTTCAGAGAGGAAGGGAGAGGGAGAGAGAGATAGAAACATCAATGATGAGAAGAATCACTGATCAGGTGCCTCCTGCACACTCCACACTGGGGACTGACCCAGCAACCAACTTGGAATCAATCCTCCTGATTCATAGGTCAATGCTCAACCACTGAGCCATGCCAGCCGAGTGAAAATCAGCTTCTTATATCCAGGAACCAACAGCAAGGCCTTGGTGCTGTAAGGAGCTGAGGGAGCACTCACAGCTGAGGAAATAATGTTCTCTTGTTAAATATAAACTATCTCACAGAAAACGCCAGGATCCAACAAGGTCACTTTGTGACCACAATAATGTGAAACACAAAACAAAACAAGGCCACTTCAAAATCATGCTTAAGTACAGACAAAAACAAGGTCGTGTACAAACTCAAAATACCAAAAGCAGGCTGACATGAAGGACTGGTCTTCTTTACCAATTAGAGCTTTAGCCTCAGGTTTTTTTTACTAATATTTACTCATGTAATTTCTTTCTTCTAGAGAATATACATTAAGATATTCAACCACAGATTTATGCATGCTACCTAATAGCTTCCGATCCAGAGCTAAGTACCATTTCCTTGCACCACTATCGAAATCACACCCAATACAAACCCAAATCCTGTAAGTTCATTCTAAAATCCTCGGAGGAGCCTCACAGCTCCATTCACGTGTTCTCCCGCATTTTAATGTAACGGGCAGTAAGTTCAACTTGTTCAACTGAAGGTGTATACTTGGTTGACTTTGGTTGAAGGGCAACATCAACACCAGCAGCATCGTTATCATCACCATCTCTAAAGCTGAAGACATTAGATTAGCTATGTATTTGTGAAATTTTAGCATTTAAGTTATAATTGAAGCCCAAGTGGAACAAGAAATTACAGAAGGAAAGAATGTTATATAGCAGAAGTGAATTGCCAACAGCTGAACCAGAGAGAATACACTAGCTTTAAAGGAGCAGTTCAAACAAAGAGGATTAATCATTTTGTTCAATAAGTGAATTTATGAATAGTCATATAGGAGAAGAAGTAAGAGAGTTAAACTTATAAAAAAAAAGAAGAGAGTTTTAAGAATGTCATGGTGGTCCCAAGAGCATGATTCAGAAATGTCCAGATAAATAAGAACTAGAGAAAGCCCACTGGATCTGACACACAGGGAGTATGATAGTCAATACTCCAAATAGTATTTGAGCAAACGGAGGAAATAAAAGCCAGATTACTGTGGGGAAAGTGACACATGGTCATGGGGAAATCAGTCATTATTAAGTATGAATGTGAACAGAGATGGGAATTTAACTTGAGGGAAATGTAGGGTTGCTGGGAGGATTAATTGGGAGAGTGTGAAACAGACGTTTTAGTTTGCTTTAAGAAAAGGTCTGTGGGAATGGAGGGTTTGCAGAGCCAAGAAAGTGAGGGGAAATTTAGTGAGTTAAGATCCTAGAGTAAATGGAAGGGGAAGAGATTAAAAAATGGTTAGAAAAATAAGCCTACAAAGGACTAACGGCATTTCGTCCTCTGAAATTGGAGAAATGAAAGGAAAATAAATATTAGTATTGCTGAACATGAAGGATCTGTCTTAGAAGGTAAGAAGAGGTAGCTAAGGAGTTTCATCACTGTTGACTTCTGTTTTCTCAGTGGGGAAATAGTCTAAGATATCTGTCAAGAGTAAGTGTTAGGAGCTTGGTAACACTGGTTCAGTCACAACAAAACAAGGAACTGGAGCCAATAAGCAGAAAAGGAACAGACTGTCAGGCATTATTAAGAATGCAGTTAAGAAAGAAGATTCTATGACTCTAAAGGACCTGATCAGCATGGCTGTGTAATGTTTTTGTAGCAGTCCTCAGCAGCTGAGATGGGATGGGGCAAATCAAATGCTTGCACAGGTTCCTATTCTCAATGGCAAATTGTCTGTTGGATGACTAAGAGAAACAAACAAACAAAAAATAGAAAGTCTGATGAGAGCACAGTTGAAATGAGTGATGATTGAGTCTAGGCTAGGTAAACAGGGAAGCCAAGTCAGCTACAGACTGACCCATGAATGCAGCTCAAAGTTCTAAAGGTCACTGGCAATAGGGGATAGAGGAGCCAGGTGGAGGTGCAGAAGGTGGTGAGAAAAATGGGAAGGTCAACTAGCTCCATAACAGTGCCAGTGAGGAAATATAAAGGTTGGAAGGATGGAGGGTTTCAGATAAAGAGTTAAAGATTTTGAAAATAAAACAATTTTGAAGGATAGTAAGATGCATAGGATGGTCTACAAATCTGGCCATGAAGATGGATAGGGCAATGGAGGGAAGTGATTAGAGAAGAAAGGTTCTAGCACCCTAGGGGTCAGGAGAGGCATTACATGTTAACATGAGACAAGGTCTAACAAGATTACTAAATACTAGAGGTCAGGTGGATGAAATTTGTGCATGGGTAGGGTCCCTAGGCCTGGCCAGCGATCAGGACTGATCAGATTACCTACCTCCCTGCCTCCTCCTTCCCTTGCTCCCTCAGCACCGCACAGCCATCACTGGTTGCCTGCCATGTTCCACTGGCCCTCCGACCCCTGCCCCAGTGGTCAGATTAGTTATCTTATTTTCACAGGGAAAATAGGGTTCTTACTATACCATTTTATATAATCTTATATAACAAAAGGCTAATATGCAAATCAACTGAATAGCTAAATGACCAGTCACTATGATGCGCACTGAGCACCAGGGGCCATACACTCAATGCAGGAGCTGCCCCCTGGTGGTCAGTGCGCTCCCACAGGGGGACTGCCTCTCAGCCAGAAGCCGGGCTCATGGCTGGCCAGTGCAGCGGCAGTGGCAGTGGAGGTGGCGGTGGCGGTAGCCTCTCCCACTTCTGTGGTAGCACTAAGGATGTCTGATTGACAGCTTAGGCCTGCTCCCTGTGGGGCTCCTGACTGCGAGAGGGTGCAGGTTAGGCTGAGGGACCGCCCCCTCCGAGTGCACAAATTTCATGCATTGGGCCTCTAGTAAAAAATAAAAAGGAAAAAGAAAACTATTTTAACATTCCATAGTGTAATTCAGAAAACTATTTTCATTAAACCATAAAGAGAAGTATTTTTACATAATACTGTATATAGACATTAACTTCTGAAGAAGATGCCAAATAGATTTGTTTCCAGGGAGGCCCCATATATAGGAAAAAGCCTCATACAAGCATTACAGTTTCCAGAAAAGAGCTGAACACATTGCTCTGCTATCTATTGATAAACTTCAAAATAGATTCAAAAGACTTAAGATGTGACATTTAAAAAATATGCTATATGATTATTTTCCCCTTTTCTATGTATGAGATTCTTAATAGTAAAGGTGACTAGATAAATTTGTAGACCCTGGTAAATAGTTTATACTTACACTAAAGTTTTATTTAGTCCTGCAGAGAAATTCAGTATTCTTACTCTTGGTGAAATTTTAAAGAATAACTCATTATAGCTAATTGTTCCTCAGGATGTCTGAATTCTAGAGGTGATTTAGTATAGCAGAAAATAAAAGATACACATATTTACTTGCTACAAATAAGCGTTTACTCTCCATCTATATTATGAAATAATAAATCATAGTTTAGTTACGTGATTACATCCCTGAGAAAATATATGTGTGTTAATTCTTAACACATTAACTCTGCTACATTTAGTAAGAGGTTTTTAAGGTATGCCTTTTTCATGCTGCTGATCATAGACACTGTGGGAATAATAAGAACTACTAAGAGGAAATGACAAGGAGATGCTTAAAAAATAGAATATATTGGCAAAGCATGTTATCTGGGCAGTCTTACTATAATATATAGATTTTAAAAAATAGGTGGTCTGCGTGATATAGAACTAAAAACCAGAAAAGTCAACTTTATTTTTTTTTCTGGAATCCCTAGGCAATATTATAACTGACTAATTTAACTCATCTAAATGAGATTTTAATAAGATATCCAAAGGTAGACCGATTTTATCTAGTTTCTCCTGGGAATTAGAGATAATTAAATGAAGTTACAATCCTCACTAACTACTGATATTTTGGTTAATTTTTGAGACTTTTATTTCTAACTAATTTTCCTTGGATCTCTATGCCATTTTTACCCCCTCTCTACTCTCCATCAGATCCAGTAAGATCTGTTTACTTCATTTACTATTAAATATGAGTACACTTATTGCAAACTTCTAATTTAACTGCAGGGCTCAGAGCCTTGTCAGTTATTAGTTAGAATTATACTGTTCTAATCATGAAAAAATTCACTCTTACTGATTTCATATATAAACTATAGGCCCAGTGCACGAAATTCATGCACGGGGGGCGGGGGGTCCCTCAGCCTGGCCTGCATCCTCTCGCAATCTGGGACCCCTCAGGGGATGTCTGACTGCCGGTTTAGGCCTGATCTCTGCAGTCGGACATCCGGCAGTCAGTCATTCCTCTCGCAATCCAGGACCACTAGCCCCTAACTGCTCGCCTGCCTGCCCACCTGCCTGCTTGCCCCTAACCATTCGCCTGTCTGCCTGCTCAGTGCCATGTCGTTCCGGTCATTCCACCTTAATGGTTGCTTAGGATTTTATATATCTAAATAATGAGGTTGGATTATATGTTCTTAGCACTATAGTAACCTGCATCTCCTTTTGGTTTTGATGTGTTATTAGATTTCAAATATGAGGCCCTTACTCTTATTTCACATATCTATTGGGATAATCAGTAATTATGAATATGTCATGTTTGAGTCCCTTAAACTCTGCATTCAATACTGTAGCCACTAGTCATGTGGAGCTATTGAGCCCTTGAATGTGTCATTGGTCTGAATTAAGATGTGCTATAAGTTTAAAATACAAAGCAGATACTGATGTCTTAGTACAAAACAATGTAAAATATCTCAATAATTTTATATTGAATAGATTTATAAATAATACTTTATGCATTCGTTAAAATAAAACATGTTAGCCCAGCTGGTGGCTCAGGGTTGACCGTTGACCTATGAACTAGGACAGTGGTTCTCAACTTTCCTAATGCCGCGACCCTTTAATACAGTTCCTCATGTTGTGGTGACCCCCAATATCATTGTTACAAATTGAACATAATTAAAGCATAGTGATTAATAACAAAAACAATATGTAATTATATATGTGTTTTCCGATGGTCTTAGGCGACCCCTGTGAAAGGGTCGTTCGACCCCCAAAGGGGTTGCGACCCACAGATTGAGAACCGCTGAACTAGGAGGTCACAGTTCAATTCCTGGTCAGGGCACATGCCCAGGTTACAGGTTTGATCTTCAGTGTGGTGTGTGCAGGAGGCAGCCAATCAATGATTCTCTCTTATCACTAATGTTTCTATCTCTCTCTCTAATCCTCTTTGAAATTAAGAAAAATATATTTAAAATAAAATAAATAAAACATGTTAAAATATTTTACCTATAAAAACAACAATGAGGTACCATGTCACACCTGTCAGAATGGCTATCATCAACAAATCAACAAATGACAAGTGCTAGAGAGGATGCAGAGAAAAAGGAACACTCATGCACTGCTGGTGGGAATGCAGACTGGTGCAGCCACTTGGAGAACAGTATGGAGTTCCCTCAGAAAGTTAAAAATGGAACTCCCAATTGACCCAGTGATTCCACTTCTAGGACTATATCCCAAGAAACCAGAAACACCAATCAGAAAGGATATATGCACCACTATGTTCATAGCAACACAATTTATAATAGCTGAAATTTGGAAACAGCCTAAGTGCCCATCAGCAGACGAGTGGATTAAAAAACTGTGGTACATCTACACTATGGAATATTACGCCACTATAAATAAAGAAGGAACTTTTACTATTTGCAACAGCATGGATGGAACTAGAGAGCATTATGCTAAGCGAAATAAGCCAGTCAGAGAAAGATAAATATCACATGATTGCACCCATATGTGGGATATAATGATCAACATTATTTGATGAACAAGAATGGATCCAGAGACAAATGGCAGAGGAGGGGGGTTTAGAGAGCAACCAAAGGACTTGTATGTATGCATATTAGCATAACCAATGGACACAGACACTGGGGCGGTGAGGCCTTGCCTGGGGTGGGAATGGCTGGGAGGAGGGGTGTCAATTGGGGAAAAAGACATATGTAAAACTTCAGTAAATAAATAAATAAACAAACAAACAAATAAATAAAAAACACTGAAAAATATTTACCTATAAATATGTAATATAGCTATGAAAATTTAAAATATTACATATGACTTGCATTTGTTTTCCCTTACAATTCTACTGAATAGTACTGGCCTAGAAGCTTGAAATTAGTACTCTTAGCAAATGTGCTCCACCAAAAAAAAAAAAAGAAAGAAAAGAAATCAGAAACAGAGAATGTTAGAGAATGTTATCATCTCCCCTACCATTTCTTGTGGGTTTTGCTTTTTTTCTTTCTCTTTGAAAATAACAAGGTTTTAATAGCAGCTGTTTTAAGGTATGGGTTGACAAAATTGAGTTTTAAGATGTTTCAGAGAGAAACCCAATAATTAAAAATATAGTATTTCTACTGCTTACAAAATAATGTATTATTCTGCAGGTATAACATATTTGATACAGCGGATGAAGGATGAAGTTGAATGGAACCTCTGCATCTTGCATCTCTAGGCACTTTAGACATTAAAATAGTTATGCAAAGGCACATAAAATAGAAAAGTACTACTCTCACATATTTACTTTTCTGGTCACAAATGTGCACTGATTCCTCATGCAGCATTTTGGAAGTAACCACTGCTGAGTGCAGCAATTGATTCAGCACTCCTCTGGTCATGAATCATTCATAGGGGAAGCACCAAATACCAAATCTATTGGGTTATATGAATCCTATAGCACCTTTTAAAACTTGATCTACAGAATTATTTCCATTGCTCTACCTTTACCATATCATTGTGGGAGGACAATTACTATGATGGACATAAAACCATAAACTACTTCAATGAAACTGCAAAATGCTCCATAAAGTTTAAGGGCAACATGGAATGATTTCTCCTATTCTGTAAGTGTGATGACCAACTTTGGGATTCATGGAAACAACAAAACTCTTCTTTAAATAGGGATGTTGCTAAAGCATGGTAATATTAACTTTGTAACTGTCGATGTCATATTCTGATTTTTAAAATTATTGACTCTCTTTTCCTCATATTTCTCTCTCAGTTTCTTAAAGTCATCTTTATTATTTTTAAAAATTAATTTAAGAATCTATATTCATTTTAAAACATTATAAATAAAGTGAAGATACTTGATAATTTTTTATTTTATAATAAAAATATTATCAGGTCTCAAAACATTATCAATCTAAGACTGCCTAATTGTCTAGCCTTTAACGATTACATAGGTCAATGAGAAAATGTCATCTCCACAGCCATCAAGATCTAAACAATCTTCTTTATGCTTACGTGAAATTAACTTATTTGTAATCTATACTTACTGATAGAAATTTACATTGAAAATGTGAAAAACAGGCATAATCTCTTCTATGTAAATTGAAGTTCTTTTTCAATACTTTTTCAACACTCAATAGAATTATCTTTTTAAGTAATATGACATATATATATAGCCTAGAATATTTTTCTCCTCTGTTTGCACTAGTGCCATTCAAATTATTTGACATCCAACACTTAGTTGTCATAGGGTACCTCAAATTCCACACATTCAAAATTATACTTATTATCCTTATGCCCAAAGTTGATTATTGGACTCAGAATGGAAAATCTTTAATTGAGCTTCTTCCTCACTTCCCTTATCCTATCAATCAGCATGTCTTATCAACCTTACCTCCTAAATATTTTATTAAAGCCACTGATTTCTCCCCAGCTACATTGGAGACTAATTTCTATTATGTCTCACCTGGATGAAGGTAATGGCTTTCTAAACAGTCTTCCTACATCCATTGCGGATACTCTTGATTCATTCCTGAGCAATCAAAGTGTTTACTTAAATATGTAAATCAGATGAAGTAACTTTTTGCTCACATTTCTGCATTATCTTTTCCTTATTTAGTAAACAGCTCAAAAGTGGCCTACCATTTGTTACAGATTTGGGGATCTGCTTACCATACCCTTGCTTTATTACTCACTCCTCACAGTTCAGATATTAGGGAACAATCCTTTGCCCTGCCATTAACCATTGTCCTTTCCCTTCACTGCATTTGTCCATAACACCATGTATCTCAATTTCATAGCATGTAATGATACAATTTCATATTAATTCTGAAAGAGTGAATAAAATAACACCTTAAAATTAACATTTAAAATATTTAAAGATAATGCTTCTATCTAGAACTTAACTATACATTCATATTTAATATGATTTGAGTAAGCAACAAGAATTCAAAGATTTTAAATACACACCCAAATCCACAAAAACACAAAAACACAGTAAACTACTTGACCCAGGCAGTATAGAAAACTTATATCCTTAGCCTAAAAACAAAAATACTAGAATATATATGGAGAAAGGGGATACTCATTTTTAAGACTACCATTCTAATATGGTCATGTATGAAGGAAAGAAAATTACTTAAAAGAAGTCAGAGACATTATAAAATCTGTGCTAAATCAGAAATTCTATTAGGCTACAGATCTGCTTCTGCTGGCAACGTGGCTACACTACAGATGATGTTTTACGGGATGTCACAATCTTCCATAAAGTCATTCATGCCTGGCCGGTTTGCCTCAGTGGTTTGAGCGTTGGCCCATGGACCGAAGAGATACAGGTTCAATTCCTGGTCAAGGGTACATACCTTGGTTGCTGGTTCAATCCCTGGCCCAGGTCAGGGTGAGCAGGAGGCAACCAATCTCTCTCTGTCTCCCCATCCCCCACCCCCCACTCTCCTCCTCACTTTCTCCCAAGGAATCACCTGTCCATTTCTTGCACATCATTGGGTGAAGACTTCAAACAAAAAGGGTGATGGGTGCAAGCACAGGGAAGTTGGTGTTTGCCTGTCAAATTAGCCTGGAGATGGCTAGGGAGTGGACCCCATCAGTAGTGAGTGAAATCTTGGTAAAATCCTAAGCAAAGACTTTCCTTCCTCCATCTTTTTGTTCTATGTCATGAATTATAATTTTTTTTAGAGTTCAATTAATGTATTTCTAAATTTCTGGTAGAGCATATAGCAAAAATCAATTAATGTTTTTGTTTATTTATTTTCTACAATTCAATATTTTTCACCAGTTAAAATAAAATGTAAAAAATAAACTGACAATTCTAGTTATATATTACCCAGAGGCCTATTATGTTGAATGAAATAGACTTTGAGGAAAAGCAAGTAGTGAGCCATTCAACTTCCCTTTAAGAACACTAAATAAACTGCAGACTTTTCTCATAGTTGAGTCTCCAAGCACCTATTTCCTTTGCTTTTAATTTTAAATACAGTCAGTGCTGCCTTGCCTCCCTTTACATGTGTTGTGAAATCTTCTGCCACTTTTCTTTCCCCTTTCTTGTTGAAGTTGTCAAAGTCTATATTTTCCCTTCAGTATCTCAGTCAGCTTTAATGAAAATTAACCTCACAGTCAAAATAAAATGAAGCTAATGGAAGAAAAGAAGAAGGTAATAAGTTTATAAGAAAGCTGATGCCATACCTAGGAAAATCAGTGTCAAAAGCTGTGATCATGCTATCACTTGATGCTACATCATTAACACAGCTGATGTAAGGTGATCCTGTATAAGTAATTGTGTCAGAGAAACACAGGTGTGGAGTGTATAAGCCACCCATTGGCTTCCACTCAGAGTCTGGGAAGATCATATATTGTCATCACATTTTAGGACCTGATACCAAAATAGCATCACCTTTGATGGTAGAAGATAAGGCTGAAGCATGAATGGAAAACCAATTGCCTCCTTTAGAAAGCAGAAGGCTCACACTGCAAAGCATTTCCATTCTAATAGAAATGCACTTCACACATTGTACAGATCCAGAGATGTTTGCATCCCTCTTATCTGGCAGCATATGGAAATATCTCATCTCATGTTCCAGACCTCCCCCTTCTTCCCTTCCCTTCCCTTCCCTTCCCTTCCCTTCCCTTCCCTTCCCTTCCCTTCCCTTCCCTTCCCTTCCCTTCCCTTCCCTTCCCGTCTCTCTCCTCCTTGACCTCAAATCATATTTCTTTGCTAAATCATACAAGTAAAAGTTTCAGCTTTGCATTAATCCAATATACACAAATCAATGAAATCCATTAAATGATTTGTAATAGGCTCTGTAGAAAATAAAACTTATGATACCATATCTATATTATAGCTTAATTTTCAAGGTGACAAATTTCTGTCTATTCATTTTCTGCTCACCTGAGTATTTTTTTTGTAAACTTGAAGTTCAGGAAACCAAACAAAATCCACAGAATTATTAGGTTAGGCTGCAATAATAATCTGGTGTTTATAATTTAACTTTTCCTAAGTCATTTAAAGGAAACAGAAACAACATATAAAATACAATGAAAAGAAAAATAATCTGAGTCTCTCTCTTTTTACCTGAAACTCAGAAATAATTAATTCTGGGGGAAAATGAATTTGTAATTCTTTGGTATGATTAATTATGATTTAACTAAGTTTTATTAGTTTGTATGAATTTAGTATGATATAGGTGGCCATGCTACTCAAAAGTTTGAATCCACCCAGCCAACATGGCTCAGTGGTTGAGCATAGACCTATGAACCTGGAGGTCACCAGTTTGATTCTTGGTCAGAGCACATGCCCAGGTTGCAGGCGTGATTCCCCTGGAGGAGGCACGTAGGATTATTTTCTCTCATCATTGCTGTTTCTATCTCTCTATTCCTCTCCCTTCCTCTCTTTCTAAAAGCAATAAAAACATATTTTTTTAAAGTCTGAATCCTTCTGGAGTTTCCATTTTCTTATTTAGTAAAGACAGTAATACCCGTCCATTCTTCAAGGCCAAGCTAGTCCAGGCTCCTTTATAAAGCTACCTGAGTTATTCTAGATCTGTCTTGTAGTGGCTAATATATGTTTTTGATTATTGATTCTCATTTTGGAAAACATTAATCATGTGCTCTCAAAACACGTGGTTCCCATAAAACAGATTTCATTCTAAGGTGAAAGTCTGGCACTTGACTCAATCCTGGCCTCGTACAGCCTCACATTTCCCTGCCTGGGTGGTTGGTTCAAGGATGGTAGATGACCACCTCACAAACAACTGAACTCTGCGGCTTTTGCTGAGATTTCTCACACCAAGTTATCTTCTTTCCCTGCAGTGATTGGACTGGTGGTAACCACCTTGCAAACACAAGGAGCTAGTACGAAAGAGAACCAAGATTTCAACAGAGCAATTGGATCAAGGGACACTGCCTGATCCTGGGAATCAAGCAGCTAAGTTTATACCTATTAACGGACATCTCAATTTTAAGGGAACTTGCCTTTTGCTTAAACCAATTTTGGTTGTATTTTTTATACCTGGCAATCAAAATAATATTGACTGACACACAGCAATGATCACTGTCACTTCAGATTTTCTATAGAAATTAAAACTCTACAAATTGGCAACCTATATAATAAAAGGGTAATATGCAAATTGATCCTAATGGCGGAACAACCAGAATGACTGCTCAACCAGTCACTATGAGGAGCACTGACCACCTCTTGGTCCCTTTCCCTGGTCAGCAGGCTCTGATCACCTGATGGCTAATGAGGAACTAGGGGTGGGTGGTAGGGGCTTGGGTGGCATCAGGCGAAGGCTCCTGCCCTGCCGGGTGCCCCACACACAGAGGCTGACCCGCGGTGGGGGCTGGGGCTGGCAAACAGGTGGAATGGCCGACCTCTTGGTCCTTTCCCCTGCCCATCAGGCTCCAATCACCGGATAGTGAATGGGGAACTGGGGTGGGTGGCGAGGCCAGTGATCGGATGGAACGGCTGACCTCTCAGTCCCTCCCCCTGGCCAGGGGGCTCCAATTGCCCAATAGCAAATGGGGAGCCAGGGGTAGGTGGTGGTGGGGGGGCAGGGCCGGCTGTGGGCAGTCGGGGAAGATGGCCCTGATCTAGGCCAGGCCTAGGAACTGTACCCGCACACTAATTTCATGCACCGGGCCTCTAGTTTAATAATATATGGGCTTAAATTATTTAGCATATAACAATTGCTTGTTTTTATCCCTCTTATAGGATTTGATTTCTACAACAAAACTTTTGTCATACAATCAGCCATGTTCTCCAGTGTTAAAGGTAAACTGACACACATGAACATTTTCAAAGTTTATTTGCACACACATCTATTTGAATCGGGCAGCACCAAACCAAGAGTGGTTGGAAGCATTCCATCAACAGGAAGTAATGGCAATGTTTTTATAGAGAAGACACTGAAGCAAAGAAGTTATTTGATTGGTTATAACTCAAACAGTTACTTGATTTGAGAAAGCCTAGAAGCAAAGAAGTTATTTGATTGGTTATAACTCAAACAGTTACTTGATTTGAGAAAGCCTAGTCTGTCATTTTTGATTGGTGGTTCTTAGGTTTCATTTTCTTGGATTCAAGTTCATTGACTGTGGCTTAGGGTTTGGTTTGCTTACAGAGATTACCAATGCATTAGAGCCACCCTAGTCTAATAGCCTCCTTGTTTAAATACTTTAACAACAGCACATATAGTCCATAGTCATAAGTAAATATAAAGCACTGGAACAAAAACAAGCCTTACCAAAGCAAAATTCTCTTAGGGATACTTCTAACCTGAGCTTCTCACCTGAAAAGGGAGATTTGCTCTGCCCAGGTATCTTTCTTGTTTAATGATTGGTTTGATTATTTAGGAATAAATTTTTACCACAATAGCAACACAAGTGACTAGAAATGATGGTATTCCATAACAGGAGGTTATATTTAATTTATCATGTTATTTACTTAAGCATAATCTACACTAAAAAAAGAGAAACATGGTAATTAGCGTACGACCGATATCCTTCCCATTGGCTAATCAGCATATCCTTATGCAAATTAACTGTCAGCCAAGATGGCGGCCAGCAGCCATGCACTGAAGCGAGCAGGGAGGCTTGCTTGCTCCAGTGACGGCGAACTCCAACGTTCCCCGCCTGCTGCTGCCGGCCTCTCAGCTGCAACTCTAAGCAACTATGTACTATGTTGCAAATAAGAAGCTAAACAAAACCCCAGAAACCGGCTTTCATTCAGCCGGGCTTCAGCCAGCCGGACCGCAACATTGTATCGATGTTTTCAGCAGCGAGGCCTCAGAGCTAAAGCTGGCCCAGAATAAAAATAAAAAAAAAGAAAAAAAGGAGCAGTTGGGAGCTTCAGTCACCTGCTTCTGGAAAACAGCCCTCAGCTCCTCACCCAGACTGGCCAGGCACCCCAGTGGGGACCCACACCCTGATCCAGGACACCATTCAGGGCAAACCAGCCAGCCCCTACCCATGCACCAGGCCTCTATCCTATATAGTAAAAGGGTAATATGCCTCCCGGCACTGGGATCAGCGTGACAGGGGGCAGCGCCCAAACCCCCTGATCAGCCCTGCTCTGTGCCTGATAGGGGGGAGCTCCCCAATCCCCTGACTGCCCTGTGGCTCTGTGTTTGACAGGGTGCGGGGCCCCAACCCCCCCCCCCCCACACGGGCCCTGGTTTGTGTGTGACAGGGTAGAGCCATAACCTTCTCATCGGCCCTGTCCTGAGTGTGACAGTGGGAGCACCCCCAACCCCTCTGATCGGCCCTGCTCTGTGGGTGATAGAGGGTGGCACCCCAACCCTCCCTCCAGGGGCCCTTGTTCTGTGTGTGCAGGGGTAGAGCCATAAACTTCTCCATTTGTCTCTGTCCTGAGTGTGAAAAAGGGGGAAGCTCCTCAAACCCCCTGATCCGTCCTACTTCTGTGAGTGACGGAGGGGAAGCTCCTTCAATTCCTCTGATCGGCCCTGCTCTGTGTGTGACAGGGTACGGAGCTCCTGCCCCAACCCCTTGATCGGCCTTGCTTTTGAAGTGACAGGGGGCAGCACCCCACCCCCTGATGGCCCTTCCTCGTGAGTGACAGGGTGTAGCGCCCCAACCCCCTTGATCCACCCTGCTCTGTGCGTGACAGGGGGTGGCGCCCGCAACCTCCCCATTGACCCTGCCTTGAGTGTGACAGGGGGGCGGTGCCCCAACCCCCCAATCGGCCCTACCCTGAGCGTGACTGAGGGTGGCATCGCAACCTCCCGATCCGCCCTGCTCTGTGCATGACGGGGCGGCGCCCCAACTCCCCAATCAGCCCTGTTCTGAGCCTGACCAGGGGCTGCACCTCGGGATTGGGCCTGCCTTCTGCCACCCGGGAGCAGGCCTAAGCCAGCAGGTCGTTATCTCCCGAGGGGTCCCAGACTGCAAGAGGGCACAGGCCCGGCTGGGGAACCACCCCCCCCCCCCCGAGTGCACAAATTTTTGTGCACCGGGCCTCTAGTTATATATAAAATTATGATAAATAGTGGGTTCTGGTGTAACTTCCCAATAATTTAAGAATTGGTAATCCTAAAGTAGGTCCTTCAAAGCATTCATTCTAGGCTGATGGTTGGTAATTTAATAAATTACTAAATTTAGCTAAATGTATGTGTCAACATGTAATTAAAAAGGTTATCAACTTAACAAGAATTATGCTATCATCTTTATTGTGTTATTACCAACCTCTCAAAGAGCTGTTCTATAGTCTCCAGGTTCTGCACCAAACCCATTAATTGAACACACTTACTAATACAAGATTAATTTATCCAAACTTTATCATTGGGTAAAACCTATTGACTTTAAACAGGCTTTAATGGGGCTATTAGAACTCGGGAACTCTATAATGTCATAGTGGAACAGACCTGGATTTTAATATTTTATTACATTTATGTTTTATTACAATATATTAAATATCATCTTATTCCCTTATATTTTGGTTTACTAAATTATTTAATAAAACTACTTTATCTGAAAATCAATTTGCCAAAAATCTATATTTTATACTTCTTGTCCAATTTATGAGGTAATGAGAATTTTGTTATGATGGTTACTTTTTTTGAGGAATTTCCAATATTAGATATAAATATTTGAAATCTCTAACAGCAAAAGAAAAATGGGATCTAATAATACCTATTTGGTCAGCCCCTTTAATGTTATAGTGGGAAGAATGGAAGTGTTGATGAGAGCTGAGGGAATATTTCATAGAGGTAGAATGTGAAATTTTAAGATTGATAAACAGCATTTTGTCAGGGGAGTAGAATGAGAGCGAATAAAAAGTGATCACAAGGATGAAGGTATCAGCACTGCATCATCGTGAAGCAGTCAGGAAACTAACCTTAGCATATCAGTAAGGTGGATGATACAGAAAATTCAAATCTAGACAGATATTTTAAAAACATTATTTTGCAGGCAACAGACTCACAGGAATATATAAAACTATTTCAAACACTATAAATGTGGAAATTTCATTAGAAACTCTAAAGTACAGACTAGTTATCAGTTGTTACTATCATCACACCTCTTCTATAACCTGAAAACCAAAATAACAATGCAATATTAAGTAGCAAGAATCAAGAGAGAAAATAATCAAGAAAAGTTTGAACTGCAGATAAGAACCACAGTTAAATAGAAAGAGAACCCAAGTTAGGCAAAAAGGAGCAGATGAAGAGCCAGGAGAAACATTAGGATACAAAGGTTTCATGAAAACCAAGTGGAGACAATATGTTTCTTCCCCTGGATTTTTCTCTCATAAGAATGCACACATATGACTTTATCACCACT
Organism: Myotis lucifugus; assembly: GCF_000147115.1. Taxonomy (NCBI): domain Eukaryota; kingdom Metazoa; phylum Chordata; class Mammalia; order Chiroptera; family Vespertilionidae; genus Myotis; species Myotis lucifugus. The sequence goes on along the minus strand of NW_005871220.1, from coordinate 56,692 downwards.
GCTATTTTTATTTCACAGTTCTTAATAGAAAGCTAATCTATAATTACCAAAAAAATGAATAGAGTAGTTCTGTGGATAGCAGGACACTGAAAACACATTTTCACTTAACAGGAGGTGATTAGTTGGTGAAATGTGTTAGAAAAGCTGCAAATTCCATACAACAAATATCAGTCCTCTCTTTCAGGGGTTGTTTTATATCACTGACTGAAAAATACAGTCAATTTACTGAGCCCTCTTTCAGATTTTAAAATTGTTCCAGGGGAGTTTTTAGGTGTTTTTCCATAATATTATCTACTGTGGATTGGTAGAGACACATAAACACATGGTAAAATATCCTATATAATAAAAGCCTAATATGCTAAGTTTCCGATCATCCTGTTGGCTGTTCAACCAATCAAAGCATAATATGCTAATGATATGCTAAGGCCACTCAACCACTTTGCTATGATGTGCACTGACCAGGGGGCAGATGCTCTGACCGGTAGGTTAGCTTGCTGCCGGGGTCTGGCCGATTGGGACTGAGCAAGACAGGCCGGACACACCCTGGATCCCTCCCTCGGTCCCTCCCTGTCTTGCCAAACTCCAGTGTCCCTCCCCTGCCCCGTTTATGCACCAGTGGGGTCCCTCAGCCTGGCCTGCGCCCCCTCGCAATCCAGGCTTAGGGACCCCCTCCCTGAGTGCATGAATTTCGTGCACCGGGCCTCTAGTAATTGAATAAACGTCTTCTGAAATTGAATTTAAGTCTTCTGAAAATATTTACTATCAAACATCTGTCTCTTAATTTTTTAAAAAAAGGTTTATGGATGCAAAACTACATTAAAGAAATTATTTTTGAGCTTATTATGTGCCAAACACTGAGGTAGACACAAACACATATAACCCCAAAACACATTTTTTTCCAGTCAATCTCATCATTTGGTGAGAAATATAAACAGGAAACAATAAAACAAATAAAATACAAAACAAGTAATGAAACATTATGAAAAGATAAAAGGAAATGTGGCTATTTTGGAAGGTAAGAAAAGGCAAGTTTATAATTGAGTTGGATCTTGAACAAAGAAGCTGTTTTCATTATTTTACTTTTTGTTTTGTTTACTTTCTTGTTTGTCCTTTTTTCTTACTGCAAAAGGGAATTATATAATAGGCAAAGGGAACAAGTGCTAAGGTATGGAGAGGTAAAAGCATTTCATGTTTTAGTGGGGTAAAGTTGTTCCATGAGGTTGGAGTTTAGATACCCCAAAAGGTGATGATTAGTAGGATTGCTCTACTAATCTGGATTAATAGGTTTCTCCAGAGATAGAGAATCAATAGGATATATATGGATATATAATAGGAGATTTACTACAGAAATTGGCTGGAAATCCCATATTCTAACCTCTGCAAATTGGAGAACCAGGAAAGCCAGTAGTATAATTCAGTCTAAGTCTGAAAATCAAAAAAACCAAGAGATTCAATGTCTGAAAGCAGGAAAAGATGGGCATCCCAGCTCAAAAGAGAGAAAGATAATTCAAGCCTCCTTTGCATTTTTGTTCTATTCAAGCCATCAACAAATTGGATGGGGCCCATTCACATTGGTGAGAGGGGACTTCTTAGTCTACTGAATTATATGTAATGTCGTCCAGAAAACTCTCATGAATGCACTCAGAATTGATGTTTACCAGCTATTTGGGCATTGTTTAGCTCAGTTACTACATTAAATTAACTATCATCATCACCATTAACTCCAAGACTTTTCATAAATCTACAGCTGGCTTGTCATTTAGGTTTTAGTTTAAATATTGTAGTCCCAGTGAGATCTTCCCCAGTGCTCTAAGGCAAAATGACACCTCCTCTCTAATTCTATCACATCACCTTATTTTACTTTCATTCTATTATATTTTCACCTTATTTTTCTTTCACTATAAAACTTATGACTTCCTGGTGCTGTATGTGGTTTTTTTGTTATGTATGTATTTAGTTTTTGTATGTCTCTTTTCACTAAGAATATAAATTCCATAAAAATAGAACCCATTCTTGGACTCACTGGAATATTCTGAGGGATGAACCTAGAGATGTATCTTATATGTACATGAAAGCAACAGATGAGCACCCATAATTTCAATCATCATTTAGAAGAATAACTATTTTAAAAAGAAGCAAATAATCCTGAATCAATATAAAAAGTTTTAAGAATGAAAGATATAATAATTCCCCAAAGATCACAGTCTCATTCCTTAGGGGCTAATCTATACTAATAACAGCCTCTGTGGTCTTCACGCCCTCCCGCTGTGATGCCCTCAGGTCATCACATGGAGGCTGCATGCCCAGCGGGCACGCATGAGTGGGCAGGGCCTGGCGACCACTCTGTGCAGCAAGGCCCTGGGGCAGTGGTCTTGGGAATGCAAGTGCCGCCCCTGCAGCTGGAAGCCAACGACGAGGCAGAATAGGCCCTTGACATCAGGGAGGGGCGGGACCTGAGCACTTGGCGCGGAGGGAATAGGACAGGATCCCTGGGAGGGAACACAGAGCAGAGCTGGTTGCGTTCAGGCGTGGCGGCTCCTCTTCAAGTGTTACAGGCTGCAGAGGCCTGGCTGAGAGGGAAGGGGTGAGTGCAGTGCAGTGCTCTGAGCACAGTCACCACGGACTTCCTGGATGAGGGGCCTTCTGAGCAGCTCGGAGCCCTCAAGATGACATGCCACTGCTACCGCCACCTTCACCACCACCACTGCTCATGCAACTGCCCCTGCCTCCACTGGAGCAGTGCCTGAGGCTCTGGGAGGAAACAGAGGCAGCACAGGTGCTGGCTGACATGAGGGGGGTTGGATTGGGCCCCATGCTGCCCCACTATGTCATTCTGGAGGAGGGGGGAGTGCACGCATACCTCACCCTGGGTGCCAGGTGTTCCTACTGGGATCCTGATTTCGAGTCTGGTTATGGGGAGGCACCCCCTCCCACAGAGGGCCTGGAAATATTCTCTCCTGAGGAGGTGGCTGGGGGAAGCCTGGAGATCGACATTCATGTTACTGAGCCAGAGCCGGAGCCGGAGCCAAAACCAGAGCTGAGCGGCTTTGATGGAGAGGCCCTAGACACCTATAGCATAGAGGGACAGGAGTACCAAGTATTATCCAGTCTACAGGGGAAGGAAGAGGCTATTATTATAGTGGACGATGACAAGAAGGAGGTGAAGGAGAATGTGAGGAAGAAAAGGAGGAGGAGGAGGAAGCTGAGGAAGGGGCCTGGGGGGCCGGCAGCTCCATGCAGAGGTGGGGCCCATGGCTCTGGCCTACCTCTTTGGGGCAATCCATTGAGGAGCCCCAGGGTCCCGGGTCTCGCACGATTTCGCACACTGGGTCACTAGTTTTATATAAAAAAGCTAGAGGACCAATGCAAAAATTCGTGGAAGAGTAGGCCTCCCTTCCCCGGTTGCCAGCACTGGCTTCCCTCTGGCAACCAGGACCCGGGCTTCCCTCCAGCTACCGGCAGGCACCCGGGACCCAGGCTTCCCTCACAGCCCGCCGGCTCCATCCGGAAGGTTGTCTGGAAGGACATCCAGTCTAATTAGCATATTATACTTTTATTATTCTAGATTATAGCTAGGTAATTTACTCAAAAAGTAGTATTAATGCATTTATTTTCAGACAATAAAAAAGATAAGTCAGACTCTGATAATAAATAAGATTTATCAGTATGGCGTCTGAGGCTAGGTCATTAAACCCAATGCAGCTTTCCCCTTACTCACTGGAACACTCACTTGTTGAACTCTGAATTGCTATGTAAGGATCTAACCCTTCTGAGGAAGCCATGCTATGAGGAAGTCCAAGAACATGAAGATATCACATGTACGTGCACCATTTGGGATTCCAAGTTAAGGCTGAAGTTGACAGCTAGAATGAACAACCATATTTGTGAATAAAGACACCTCCAGGTCACTTAGTTACTCCAGGCCACTCACTCTCAAATATTAAGTTTCTCCACAGACATTATAAAACAGAGAAAATCTATTTGTGCGGTGACCTTCCTATATTCTAAACCCACAGATTCAGTAAGCATAACAAAAGTGCTGTTCTAAGCTGCTAGGTTTTAGAGTAATTGTTATGCAGTAATAGTAATCACTATGTGAAAAAATATATAAATAAGTTTTATCAGCATGAATAAGAGATTCATATAAGCATGGAGTGAAAAACAGATAATCCTTTAAGAGAGCTCTCCATCACATAAGTAACTATCCTCAATCAGTTACTTATCATTAAGAGGACTCCATTTAGCCTGGAAAAACCCTATAATTTGAAAATGCTAAACAATATTTACCAGAGAGGGTATTATAGTGCTTAAACAAACCAAGAACTCTTTAGTAACTTTATGTGTTTAAGGACTAATTAAAACTGAACTTGTCTTTTCTACTTGGACTAAATTCTTAATTGTGAATTGCTATCTCTGTTTTACTTCTTAATATTCCTACTTTTAAAATATGCTTCACAAGCATGAGAAATGGCTCTTTAAAATAAGCAAACAAGCAAACAAATGAAAACAACAACAGAAGATAGCCAGTATCTCATCAAAACTGTTTCAACCTAGAGAAGACTGCCGAAACCGGTTTGGCTCAGGGGATGGAGCGTCAGCCTGCGGACTGAAGGGTCCCAGGTTCGATTCCGGTCAAGGGCATGTACCTTGGTTGCGGGCACATCCCCAGTGGGAGATGTGCAGGAGGCAGCTGATCGATGTTTCTCTCTCATCGATGTTTCTAACTCTCTATCTCTCTTCCTTCCTCTCTGTAAAAAATCAATAAAATATATTTAAAAAAAAAAAAAAAAAAAAAAAAAAACCTAGAGAAGATTTTTCTGCAGTTGTATGACTGGTTAAATTACTTAGACCAAGGTGAGTGTGCAAAGGAATTTGAATAAAAATATCACTGTAATTTCTCATTAAAATAACTTCCTTTATGAAAATTAAAACTCAGTTTTTCCCAAAGGTGGTCCCTGAAAAAGATAGGTAAGTTTTATGAAGGTTCTACATGGTCATAAAGAATGAAAATATATCTGTTCAACTTAGTGTAGTTAGATTTCCAGATGACATTCCAAGTCTCCCAACAAATGAGAATGTTCTTTTTCCTAACAGAATGCAAAAATTACTAGATTTCGCCCTGACTGGTTTGGCTCAGTGGATAGAGTGTCGGCCCGCGGACTGAAGGGTCCCAGGTTCAATTCTGGTCAAGGGCATGTACCTTGGTTGCGGGCACATCCCCAGTAGGGAGTGTGCAGGAGGCAGCTGATCGATGTTTCTCTCTCATCGATGTTTCTAACTCTCTATTCCTTTCTTTTTCCCTTCCTCTCTGTAAAAAAAATCAGTAAAGTATATTTTTTAAAAATGACTAGATTTCAAACATTATTTTGTGTTAGCATGTCATTCCCAAACATTAATAGATAATAGATATTAGTTCTAACATAATAGAAACTCAGAATTATTTCATTAATTCTATTCATATTTTATCATCTAAATGTAAAAACATGTCATCTTTCATAAGCATTCATTTAAATGGCTAATTTAAATGTAAGTTATGTGCAATAGGCTTAAGGGAACATTGGCACTATAGAGCAGTACTGACCAACAGAAATACAATGTGAACCACAAAAAGGAGTTCCATACAGAATTTTAAATTTTCAAACAGCCACATTCAAAAAGGTCATAAGAAACTGATTAAAGTAATTTTGCAATACCATAAGTCCTTCCTCAACATCACTGATAGGTTCTTGGAAACTGCAACTTTAAGTGATAGGATGCATAATGAAATAGATGTTACCGTAGGCTAATTGCTATAAACAAGAGTTAAGTTCCTAGGACATATTCCTGGTCACAAATACATAACCAAACATACCAATAAAGACCCCAAATGCCTCTAAAATTAAACACTAAAATAAATATGAGCTATATACACATTTAAGAAAGATTAATAAAAACAAGTAAGATAATGATTTTCCAACCTTCTTTTATGCTAGTTAAGGGTCACAAGTGGCTGGATTCAATCCCAGCAGCTGAAGGCACAAGGTGGGAACCACCCTGGACAGTATGCCATTCCATCACAGGGAGCACTCACACACACACTCCCTACGACATGCCAATCAACTGAACATTCACCTCTCTCGGATTTGAAAGAAAAGCGAAGTTCTAAGAAAAAGCCCACGCAGACATGCAGAGAACATGAAAACTCCACACAGTGGCCCCAGACAGAAATCTTTTTTCTTCTCATCAACATACAATAAAATGACATTGAATGAAAAGTTATTTGAGGACCTGCTGTATATGTAACTTAACTTCATATACCCAAAGTATTATAATTGTAAGCTGCAATCAATAAAATATTTGAATCTATCTAAATAGCTTGCTTATTTTACACTAACAGCATGCTAACTCAGTGTTAGATATACATAGCCTGTTTCCAGTGGAACTAGTGCCCTTGGACAGTGAGGCTGTAGAATGTCACCTGCCATGGAGCAAATCTCAGGTTTTGTTCATTTTTATCTACTTCATTTTCTCCTGTATGACAAGGCTTTAATTATTTTTAGTACCCCAAATAATAAGTAAGCATATTTGATTTGGGCCCTTTTATGGAAAATAAATTATTATTTGAAATAAACTTTTTTTTCTTCCCATTAGTTTTAATCACATATGCTTATATGCTACTTTAACTCAAGTTCAGAAGTTCAGATTTAAACAAAGTTTTACAAAACTAGGAAAAGACTAAATATAATAAATGAATAATTCTTTTGGCTTAATTATCAGATGTGCAGAAAAATCTTCCCTGAGCACCTCCTCTATCCTACCAGACATTCCATCATGTAATCCAGCCTAATTTTTTTAATAGTTCATGTAACTACTTAAAAATTAGCTGTTTATATCAGTTTATCTGTCTGTTGTTTATCTCTGCGACTATAATATAGGCTCTGGGAGAGCAGGCACTTTTCTTTCCTCAAGCACCAATGCTGCTCATTGATTGGAAGAGTGCGTAGCACACTGGAGTTGCTCAATAAATATTCGTTCACTGAATTAATAAATATCCCTGTTGCATTTTAAATGCATAGGTACTCCTTAATGTAATTTCCACAAAGCAAATCAGCTAAAATATTTAGAAAGCTTCACCTGAGAGTCATAGGCTTATGAGGCTTTGTCAAGGGAGCAATGCAATTTTCATGCCAGTTTATATGGTATAATATTCATCTTCTTTAAAAGCCAGAAATGTAGAGATGGAAAACTTCACAATTATCATTTTCAGATAAGAGAAAGTGTATCCTTTCACCCATATTATCCCCTATAGTCAGGCTAATACAATGCTATTAATCCTACATACAAACATGTTTCTTTCTTGTTAGTGAAAAAGCCTCTCAAATATAATTAAAGTCAATAAAGAAATTAAAAGCTTAATGAGAGCAAGAATCCTCTGAGTGTGTTCACGCTGTTATCAGCCTGTGATGTTGTAAAAGATAGAATTATGCTTTTATTACCAGACAACCAAGAAAGAGAAAGGATAAGAGAAGAGTTGTGAAAAACTTCCTGCTGAGAAAAATCTGGGAGCAAAAAACTGTGGCGCTTAATCAAAACGATGGAGAAATTAAATACGAAAGGGGCGGCTTCTGAATGTAACCATCTATTATTTAAAACAAAGATGTAAAAGTAATTAACCTAACAAGATTCCTGGTCAACGTGGGATTCTGTGAAAAACTACAATAATGACCACAGTCTCTTCCAAAGTTATTTCTAAATTACAGAATTGGCCTGAACCAGAATATAAGTAACATATTTCATTAGTCTACTTTAAAAAATGAGTATTATCTGAACTAGAAATTCACCATAAACTTCTAAGTTTTCACACTTAGATTAAGACCACCCCTCATTGTCCAGTTAGTAGGTGGTATCAAAGTGATGGAGTGGCATTTGACCAGTGCTGCCCAACAGGCATCTGACTCCGTAAAGTCAGTACTCCAGACAATTGCTTTCTAAGACAGACAGCTAAATCTATACATCTTCCAAAGCCCCCTGGCTCTTTCCCATCTTAAGGTCTTTGCATTTGCCATTCCCTGTGCCTGGAAGGTTTTACTTGTGTGTTTTTGCATCACTGGCTTCAGCTCAGCATTCATGTCACTGCTCACCTTCCCTGGGAAATTGTTCTGACCACTCAAACCAACATAGCCATCATTACTTACTCTCTCTCTCTCTCTCTCTCTCTCTCTCTCTCTCTCTCACCACTCTATCCCATCACCCTCTTTTATTTTCTGCATAGAAAAGGATTTGAAATTTTCTCATTCATTTATTCACATGCCCACTCATTATTTCCCTTGGTTCCCTTTGTTCACTTTGATTTCCCATCACCTGGATCAGGACCTCTACAAAGAAAGTGAACAATCAATATTTTTAAAACACATGTATGAGTCAGTATTTTTGCCTGTCTTGATTCTAATGGATGAAAAAATATCAATCACTATAAATATCCAATTTCTGAATTTTGTCTAAATTTTGGTAGAGAAATATTTACTCATCCTCTATTATAGTTACTATGTATATACTAGGGTCTATTCTCAATTTATCTTAGTATGAGATAAATAACATACATATAAATTTAGTATTTCTTATAAGACAAGTACTCAACAAACAGTCTTTCTTTTAGTTTCCTTGTCTTAGCCTTCAATAGTGCAAGTTTTCTACAATAGAGCAGTATGTACAGTTTGTAGACATATTCATACATACATACATATTTTTGTGTATGTATGTGTATATATAAGTACATGCACACACCTTTAATTATACTTTTGGATTATTTAGAACAGTCTTCTTCCCATATGGTTATTTGGCAAAATGCTCTTTGTTTTCCTACAGTTCAAGGTTAGAATAGTAGAGACAAGTTTCCAGGCTAGCAAATAAACCTTATGAGAGAAATGTAAACTATTAATAAATGCTATCAAAGACCCCAACACTTTGGCATGTCATGCCCCAGCAAATTAAGATGTATTTAGTTCTTAAGGTAAATACTATAGCTCTAATCCTTTACACATTGATCTACAAATGTAAATCTGTAATTCACATCAATATAAACAGGTGGCAAAATAAACCCAAGGTTAATGCTGAACATATACAAAATCAAAGGAAGAGAACACGAGGAGGAAACCACATGTTTCTAAGATAAACACAACAAGATTTTTAATTTCAGAGATGCACCAGCTACAATCATCATTAGAGCAATCTACTTTTTATCAGCCCTTTATTTATTGGGCATTGTATTTAACAATATAGATAATGTCATGCAATAAACATGCTATGATCAGTTTTAATAAAATTTTAATAGATTAAATGTTCTTACCTTAAGAGGTTCTTCATAAGTTAAAGATCTCAGAAGATGATTTCCTGATGGGAAAAAAAATAAATCATGAAAATTAGAAATAATGAGCATTACATGATATGATATTTAGGTTTACTTTTCAAATTTAGATGTCTTTTTTTCTTGAACTTGACCATACTTATTCAAGTAAAACTACTGTCACTTATTTGTGCAAAGTACTTTTATATTTGTTGTAACACTATTGGCCTATGATCTAGTAAAAAAAAAAATACACCAAACATAAAGGGTGAAAGTCCTTACAGATTTTCCACATCTAGTCCTAATATTAATCCTTTAACTTGTATTGGCTTTATTTTTCTCATTTTATAAAATCACTAGAGACGTGGTGCACAAATTCGTGTACCAGTGGGGTCCCTCAGGCTGGCCTGTGGGATCAGGCCGAAACTGGCTCTCCAACATCCCCTGAGGGGTCCTGGATTGCGAGAGGGCACAGGCCAGGCTGAGGAACCCCACCAGTGCATGATCATGGCCGGGGAGGGATGCAGGAGGTTGGCCAGCTGGGGAGGGACTGCAGGAGGGCCCCAGGGTATGTCCAGCCCATCTTGCTCAGTCCTGATTGGCCGGAACCCAGCAGTAGGCTAACCTATCAGTCAGAGCGTCTGCCCCCTGGTGGTCAGTGCACATCATAATGACTGGTCAACTGGTCGACTGTCTGCTCCCTGGTGGTCAGTGCACATCATAGCGAGTGGTTGAGCGATCTTAGTATATCATTAGCATATTAGCTTTCATTGGTTGAACGGACGACTGGACGGCTGGACACTTAGCATATTAGGCTTTTATCATATAGGATGGAATTCACTTCAATTGAACAATAGCATATCTAAAATACTAGTACTGTTCAAAATGAAACCAAAGTAATTTTAAGCAGTTGAAAATAAAAGTTTTATACGTATTAATTTTGAGATGCCAATTCTGCATATGTTTTTGCGCACGCGTGTGGGCACGCGCACACACACACAAGTATCAAGTTGTATCCCATGTATCTCTTGTTTAAATTGAAATTTTAAGTTATTGAGTAATTTTCAATCAAGAGAAGAACATATTTTCCTTATACTTTAGTATTCTGAACACTGGAAGCCTGAGATGAAAGAAAGAAAACTCTAATTTGTCCCTGAGAGATTTAAATACTTTTAGAAGAATCTTTTGCTCAGAGAACATATTTATTTCTGCACCATTTTCAATCCTTACCATATTTTAAATTTGGACTACCAATTTAGACTTGAGCAAAAGCAATAGATGTCCACAATCAGAAGGCTGCTGTGAATCACTTTCAATAAGAGAGGAAAAACAAATGAATTGCAGCTAGCACTGGGTGCTAGAATTGAAATTACAAGCACTCTGAGGAGTAATTATAGTATGTGGTCCGAGGATCCTGCTGCTCAGCTCCATTAACATTGCAGACCCTGCTGAATTATGAAAATGCTCCTACGATCTAACATTTTTACAAAAAGATGCCGAAACAAAATCCCCCAAATATTCCCTTGATAAAGGGTTAGACAAAACTCAGTGTTTATATTGTAGTCTTAAGGAAACTTTAAGACACACAGATATATTTCACATATTAAAAGTGGTGAAATGTCTGGTATTGAAATGAATGGGCAGAGCAACTGAAAATTCCATTAAGTAGATCTGATTTGAAATTCCATCACCAACAGAAAATGACCCTGGTACTCCCAAAGTAATAAAGCCCGGTGTTCTTTTGTGCTGCTCAAGAATGCAGACCGGAGGCAGGTGAAAGTTACAGAAAGGTTGATTTCATCTTAATATAAGGTAGGGGAATGCATCATGAGACAGAGCGTTCCCAGTGACTAAACACATTTAAACAGGGAATAGGTAGCTTCTTGTTAGACCACTCCAGAAGCAGCGGTTCTCAATCTGTGGGTCACAACCCCTTTGGGGGTCAAATGACCTTTTCACAGGGGTCGCCTAAGACCATCGGAAAACACATATATAATTACATATTGCTTTTGAGATTAATCACTATGCTTTAATTATGTTCAATTTGTAACAATAAAATTGGGGGTCGCCACAACATGAGGAACTGTATTAAAGGGTCGTGGCATTAGGAAGGTTGAGAACCACTGGACTAGAGGGTATCAATGTTTCTTCGCTGCTCTTAAGACTGTCTAATTCTGTGCTTTGATAACCTTTGTAGTGACCCTGCAAGAAAATCTGAGATGCAAAACATATGTGTTAATATACTCTAAGTAGCAAGTCCCTATTAAGCACATCTTTAAAAACTCGCCATGCTGTCATGACCATATAATTACGTTCACGTTTGGAATTTCCTAGGTCGCAGATACTCTTTTCCTCCCTCCTTCACAGTAACACCTGAATGTCCTATCCATCCTAGCTATGCACTGGCTTCTCCAGGAATTCTTTTCTGCGCCTGCTCTGACATCAAGACTGCATTAGGCACCTATTTGTGTTTCCTCAGAACACGCATTCACCACCTGGACCACTTGCTCTTCACACTGCGCTGCACTGTCTACTTTCCTTACTAGATCATAGGATCCCATAGGCAGCAGTTGTGGCTACAACTAAAATCCACCCAAAGGAATTAGTCCCGTGGAAGCAGCAGTTCTAGGATGTCGATATGATACTTTAAAAGGAAAATTATTTTTTGAGGTGAATTTGGAAAATGCTAGGTGATTCAGAGGTTAAGCAAATTTATTTACTGAAGGACATCACAGAGCCATAAATGTGCCCCATATTTTGTGAATTATTAGGAAGAGAGTAAATGGACGCAGAGTTTTTCAACATTATTTTTTCATGGGAATATTATTTAAAGCTAGAGTTTCTTCTCATTTATTTTAGAGAACACTGAATTATTTTATTTACCAGATCCCTGAATAGTACCTGGCACAGGGTAGGCATGTAAGAAAAACTAATGATGTCTGTTATTAAAGAGTAAATTAACTGACTTTCAGGTTTCCTGTTAAATGCCCCCCTATGTGCCCCTTTTATTCAGATTAAAGGGACTTTGTGATCATCTTTATTCTGAATGTAGAAATCCTCTCTCTGGTATACTTGGTCACTTAACTTCTGTTAGAACAACTCAGTGCTGAAGACAGTGTATCTACAGAAAGCAGTATGTTTCATTATTAGAAAGCAATTGTTTAAAAACTTCATTGAATTTATAGTTGAATGCTTCTAACTTTAGTGCATTGATTGGAATTCTTCCTTTCGAATAACCAAAAAAAATGGACACAATTTTTCTACATAACACTTCATAGGCATTCCTTTTAGGTTTCCCCTCTCTGAGTTAAACATCTTAGTTCCCTTATTCCTATTGCACTGTGGTTACCAGATTTCCAAGTTGAAAGCAATCTTGTTATAAAATTTTATTTTGTTGATTCTGATACATTTTTCTAAAGCAAACTTAAAAATCAAGTTTATATAAAATCTTAATATTTGGGGAAGATGCTATGGCTCAATCCTACGTTCTTTATTCCACTCGTAACACTCCAGTCACCCTGAATGTTTTTTCTTCTCCCCTTTACCTCTTCAAACATTATTTACCCTTTGAGCTAAAGTTCAGCCCATTGCTCACCTAACTACTTTAGCTGTCACTTCTTCCTTCCTGTGGTCAGATAAATCATTTAATAATCATATTTTTAAGACAAGGCAGCCTCCCCATGTTCTGTATTATTCACTGACATCCCATGTATATTTTTATTCATTCACTTAGAAGTTATAAGAAACCTAAAAGTATTTTACTTTCTATTTCTCTAGATAACTTTGTAAAGTGCTTACATGCATGAAAGATATTAATTAACTAGTTGCCAGAAAATTTTGATACACAGGTATTTGCAGATTGTATGACTATATTGCCTTTCTGAACTCCCTTGCTCCTTTATACTTACAGGGCTAAGGTAAACGTACATGGCCCATATAGTCAATTCATATGATTCCTGACTTTCCAACCTCTTATCTCTCCTGGGAAGGTGGGTGGTGGGCAGAAAGTCTGAATATGACACTTGTAGAGCCTGGTTTCCTGGTTGGTTCTATAAATGGGAGGCACTGGTAGGAATTTAGAAGGCAGAGTGAGACAGAAGTCATCCTGTTTGCAACTCTCCAAGTACAGAAAGGCAACTACTAAGAACGTGTAAACCCCAGCATTTCCAGGTACCAACAGCGGAAGCAGTGCCTCAGCTTAACTATCAGTGCATCCTGAACAGTGGCCCGGGCAGTATCCTGGTTTAAGGTAACCCCCACTCTTCTCCTTTCCTGCTTATCTTCATAAACATTTCTCTGCATTACAAACTTCTCTTGAGAGTATAGTGGTCAGTAAACATATATTGAGTCATCAGGAAAACACAAATTATAATCACAATAAAGTACCACTAAATAATCAGCTGAGGAGTCATTTAGAAAATACAGAAATAAAAAAAAGACAGAAAACACAAAGTGTTGATGTTCTGGTAGAGCACCAGGATTCTCAAACACAGCTGGCGGGAATGTAAACGTGGTACAACCACTTTGGAAATCTATCTGGATTTTCATTTAAAAAAGTGAACATACACAATCACTATGACCCCTGACCCCTGAATTTCAGTTCTAGGTATTTGTACACATCATAAATGTGTAGAAATGTTTACCAAAAGACTTAATTGAATGTTCATAGAATACTGTTTGTAATAGCAGAAACCTGGATAGTCCTCAAGTCTTCATTAGTGGTAGAATTGAGGTATGTTCACATAATGGATACTATACAGCAATAGTAATGACCGTCTATAACTACATGAAACATGAATGAGTCATAAAAACACAATGTTGAGTTGAAGATGTCACAGACTGAAGTACACATACTATATTATCCCTTTATATAAAACTAGAGGCCCGGTACATGAATTCATGCACAGGTGGAGTCCGGCCGGCCCGCCCCTATCGGGGCCAATTGGGTCGGGGGAGGGGCTGTGGGCAGTTGGCCAGCTGGCCCCACCCCCTGGTTGAACTCCCATTCACCATCTTGTAATCTGGGACCCCTCAGGGGATGTCAGAGAGCCGGTTTTGGCCTGATCCCGTAGGCCAGGCCAAGGGACCCCACTGGTGCATGAATTCATGCACCAGGCCTCTAGTATAATAAAAGTCTAATATGCAAATCAACTAAATGGCAGAAGGACCAGTGGAACGACCAGTCACTATGACATGCACTGACCAGCAGGGGGCAGATGCTCAATGCAGGAGCTGCCAGCCAAGACAGCTACAAGCGGGGGCTCTCGATCGCCCCACCAGTTGCCCTGCAGAGGGAGGCAACTGGCAGTGATGGTGGTGGGGGGGGGGGGCAGGGCTTGTGGGTGAGTGGGCAGCAGCAGGGGGCAGCCATACACCCAATCACCCCGCACGTGGCCTCCCACAGAGAAAACAAGGTGGGGTGCCAATGGGGGCCCCCCAATCGCCCCACCAGTCACACCATAGATTGGCCCTGATTGCCGGCCAGGCCTAGGGACCCTACCCATGCACAAATTTTGTGCATCGGACCTCTAGTATTTTCAGTAAGAGTAGGTTGTCCATATATATTCTGCACCTTGTAAAATTTGAAAGTATTTCTATTGTCTTTGCTGATAAAGTGATAAAATACACATTTTTTTGGCATGAAATTTTGTGCATTTCCCCCTTAAATTCTAAAAGAAATATCCAGATGTGTCAGCCTCAGTCTTTTCCCATTAATTTTATATGTTAATGCTGCATATATCCTTCTTGAATTTTGTTTTAAGTTTATACTACATTTCTGTGTAAGTCATTCAATAAGTTATACAAAACAAAACAAAAAGCAATGGTTTCCTTTGTTCTATTTTAAACTTTTGATTAACTCTAATTATCCTGTCAATATGCCGCCTTTCCAAATGTAATAATAACAAACATATTAGCATAACATTCATACTTATTTTTTAAATCCACTATTATAACAGATTTTAAATTATTTTATTGTTTCAAGTTACGCTTTAATTCATCATCTATATCAGGGATTGTCAGCCTTGCACTATCCACATTTGGATATTTCTTTGTGGTGGGGGCTGTCCTTACATTATAAGATATTTAGGAGCACCCTTACTCTAGACCGACTAGATGACAGTAGCCACCTCCAAACCTATCATGAAAACCAAACTGTCTCCAGACATTGTCAATTGTACCCTGGAAGTCAGAATGACCCCCAATGAGAACCACTAACCTGCATTACTTCTCTAGTTATATTTCTATAATACCCATTAGATTACTTATTGTGCTGTTTAAATAATTCATTTTAATGGTTATTCTTCTTCACCTTATACATAAGCACATTATCAAGGACTTTTGCAGTAAGTCTTGGTACTCGATTCTAAAATTAAATTATTACATCATGCACTTCTGCTTCAACTACAAATAGCTATTTGTTTCTCAAAACAACACTCCATTGTGCTTCTCTGTGTTTGCTTATGTCGATCCTTTAATAAGGATTTCCTTTTCTTCAATTTCTACTTGGAACATTATGACTAACCTATTCAAACAAGTTAAAATGTTATCTCTGAGAAGTTTTATTTCAAAGATAGCTTTAATTATTGTACACAGCAGTAGATATTTTCTTTATCATTTATTCACTCAAATTTATTTCTATTTTGAGCAACTACAAAATTTTGCTATTCAGGAGAATGCCACATAGTGAAACTGATATTGTCCTGTCAATTGTTAACCCAGAAAACAGAACACATTCTCCTGTAAGGATGAAATCATTTCACTTAACAGTATCACATTATACTTGCTTAGAGAGAGGCTCATCTGAAGCATGTCTGCCCCCTCGTAACGCCTTCAGGCAAAGTTTTTCAATTTGGCATTTCCACTCCCAGAAGAGCTTAGTTTCATCTGCACACTTGAATACTTCACTGGGCTCTGTCTCCTCCAACTCATTTATAAACCTGTGTGATAGCACCAATCCCTAGTGAGCTCAGGTAAGTAAAATTCTGTAAAAAGCAAGAAGCACTTTACCTGAAATGGAACTGAGGTCACTGGTTTGCATATTTGCAGTGAACAGCTACCACATGCTTTGGGTCAACACTGTCCAATAGAAAGTTCTACATTTTCATTGTTCAGTATGGTGGCTATATGTGGCTATTGAGCACTTGAAAGGTGTGATTGATTAACCTAATTTTAAATTTAATTTTAATATAATTAGCTATATGCAGCTAAAGGGCAAATATTTAGGGTATCACTAAACTTTGTTTTCCCGGATTTTCATAAAAAGTGAATTGGGGGTTTTTGTCAATTACCTTTCATACTTCAATTGAGAGTTCCTAATAAAGAAATACGTGCCCTAACCAGTTTGGCTCAGTGGATAGAGTGTCAGCCTGCGGACTCAAGGGTCCCAGGTTCGATTCCGGTCAAGGGCATGTACCTTGGTTGCGGGCACATCCCCAGTAGGGAGTGTGCAGGAGGCAGCTGATCGATGTTTCTCTCTCATAGATGTTTCTAACTCTCTATCTCTCTCCCTTCCTCTCTGTAAAAAAAAATCAATAAAATATATTTTTAAAAAAGAAATGTGTATTATACACCATCATCCTACCTCTTACCTTGCATTATCAACTCTAGTTAGAGATATAAAAAGTAGAAAAAGGAAGTCTGTGCAACAGTACACATATATCAAATGAAAACTATATCAGCAAGAATGTTTTTAGTTACTTGGGAGGAGTTTAGGGGAAAAAAGAGTCTGATTAAACTTGACTTATTGATACATCATACAGATTTCAACTAAGTGATATGATTTATTGAGGTAGTCCTAGTAGAGCCAAATAGAGAAGATCAGTGTTTAGTAAAGCTTTGCAGAAGAGAATAACAAAGTCCAATGAGTTCAATGAGATGAGCAACAAGCACTTGTCCATGATCAAAAATACGAAGATAGTGTAAGGAGCCTCTGGGACAGCTTCAAGTGCACCAACACCCGAATTATAGGGGTGCCAGAAGAAGAGAGAGAGCAAGATATTGAAAACCTATTTGAAGAAATAATGACAGAAAACTTCTCCTACCTGGTGAAAGAAATAGACTTCCAAGTCCAGGAAGCGCATAGAACCCCAAACAAAAGGAATCCAAAGAGGACCACACCAAGACACATCATAATTAAAATGCCAAGAGCAAAAGACAAAGAGAGAATCCTAAAAGCAGCAAGAGAAAGAAAATCAGTTACCTACAAGGGAGTACCCATACGACTGTCAGCTGATTTCTCAACAGAAACTTTGCAGGCCAGAAGGGAGTGGCAAGAAATATTCAAAGTGATGAATACCAAGAACCTACAACCAAGACTACTTTATCCAGCAAAGCTATCATTCAGAAGTGAAGGCCAGATAAAGAGCTTCACAGATAAGAAAAGCTAAAGGAGTTCATCACCACTAAACCAGTATTATATGAAATGCTGAAAGGTATCCTTTAAGAAGAGGAAGAAGAAGAAAAAGGTAAAGATACAAATTATGAACAACAAATACACATCTATCAACAAGTGAATCTAAAAATCAAGTGAATAAATAATCTGATGAACAGTATGAACTGGTGATTGTAATAGAATCAGGGACATAGAATGGGAATGGACTGACTATTCTTGGGAGGGGGGCAGGGATGTGGGGGGTGAGGGAAGAGATTGGACAATAATCGTGCACCTATGGATTAGGACAGTGGGTGGGGAGTGAGGGCAGAGGGTGGGGTGGGAACTGGGTGGAGGGGAGTTATGGGGGGGAAAAAGAGTAACTAATGTAATAATCTGAACAATAAAGATTTAATTTAAAAAGAAAGAAAGAAAATTGGCATGGAGGGTCCCAGAGTCATAGAGGTAACTGGTGACCATAAAAGCCCATGAATTAATATGACTTAGGACAGCCTTTCCAAGCTCTGAGAAGGGGAAAAAATGGCTAAAATGGAACTTTAAATAGATGGTTTCTTCACTTTTACTAAACAAGACAAGAATAAAGGGAGAATTATAAAGGGAATATTTCAATAGCCCAGAATCAAAAGATATGGCAAAAGTATGAAACAAAAAAGAAAAATGAAAAAGCAAAGTACTTTATACATCAATTCTTTCCCCTAGCATATTTACTTGTTTTGAGAACACAAACCTGCTAACTGCACCATGATATATTCTAATTTATCTTTCTTCTATAGCACAATTTCTTCAGCTATAATTTAAAATTTAATTATGTTCTTAATTAGCCATTTCTGCTCAAGGAGTGATATGCCCCTCGAGTGGCAGAATACAATTATTCATTCACCAAGTTCATATTGAGCATACTCCATGCACTACCAGGGCTCCTAGGCCAGACAGGTGACTTCCAGCTGAGTGATCATAAAGACTTCCAAGTGGAGGTGGGATGGAAATGGACCTCGACAGATGGAAAGGAAATAAGGCAACAAGATATATGTGTGTCCTATCAATGTGATCCTGGGGAAATGGCCAACAGACACACCCAACAATTATTTATTATTTAATTACCTAGGAGGATTCAACTTCCTTTAGCATACCTCTTACTTATAGACCAGACTCTGAAGTTGCATGTTAACTGGGAGATGACACTCAAAGACAAATGTCATGGTGGTTAATGAATGGTAGAACAGTCACCAGCTTTGCATCTCGCTTAGTAATCCTATTCTAACATTTCCCTTCTATCCCTACATTTATTTGTTTCCTCCAAACCTCTTTGAATTAGCTTCACCATCCTGCTGGTTCTGTCCTTAAGTTAAATAAAGATTTGACATACACTTACTTTATGTTTATCACGTGGTCATGCGTCTAGTTTTATAGAAATTACATTGTGACAATAGATAGGGGCTTACAAAAAGTACAATCAGTCCAGGTAGGAGGAATTGAGTAATAAAATACAAAATTGGTATGCATAAGAAAAATAAAGGAAAACCCTTTTTTTCTCACCAAATCCACCCAATATCTTCTCTGCAAAGATACAAAGAATAGTTCACTACAATGGCACTGGATGCCCTACAGTTAAATAAAGCAAACATTTCATAAACATAATGTTATGAGAAAGAAGCCAAACACAGAAATAATATATGCAATTCATATATATTACCAAAAAAGGCAAACCTAATTTATGCTCACCCTTGCAGAGTGAGGGGGAAATGGATGAAAGAAAGCAGAAGGGGACCTGCTGGGGAACTGGTAATGCACACTTTCTGATTACACACATATGTACATTTATGAAAATTCATCAAGCTATGATATGTGCACTTTTCTGAATGTCAGTTATACTCCAATAAAAATGGCTGTGCATATTATAGATATTAGAATATATTTATAATAAAAAGAAATAAAAACAGGCTTGTTTAAGAATTCTGGGTTTGGTACAATCTCCTCTGCAACATATTTAGATTTTTCTATTTCTCACATTACATATCTGAAGCCTGCATGATCCATAATTTCCTTCCCAAAGAACTATCATAATTAATCTACAATTGCACATTGTTTTCCTGTAAATATCTCACCTTCCCTGCATGAAACACACCCAGTATGTGTGAACTGCAAATTACATTTTAAACTATTTTAAAATGTCACAAGTGAAACCTAAAGCTATTTCACTAAATATATAAATGTAGACTATTTCTAGTTTTCTGTGATTTTTCTCCCAATTACTTTATAACTATCCTGTCAAAACTGATTTGACCACAATATTTTTGGATACAACAAGGTGTCAGTTATTTCCAAAGTATATAATTATTATTTTCCAATTTTTTAAAAATTTTAAATTAAATTTATTGAGGTGACATTGGTTAATAAGATTATAGAGGTCTCACGTATACAGTTCAATGATATCTCATCTGTATATTGTATTGTGTGCCCACTACCAAAAGTCAAATATTTGTCACAATGTTTGACCCCCTTTTCCCTTTACTACCCCCATTTGGCAAACACAATACTGTTGTCTGTGTCATGATATTTTTGTTTGTTTTTCTTGTTTGCTCATTTGTTGATCTCAGTATATATGAGTGAAATCATATGATTATTTTTTTCTAACATTTCACTTAGCATGATATTCTCAAAATCCATCTATGTGTCCCTAATGGCAGTATTGCATCCTTTCTTATGGTTGAATGGTATCCCACTGTATATATGTGCCACATCTTCTTTATCCAACCATCTAGCTAAGGACCCTTTGGTTGTTTCCATGTCTTGGCCACTGTGAATAATGCTGCAATAAACATAGGGGTGCATATATCTTTGCGAATACATGTTTTCAGATTTGGGGGGCAAATACATGGAAGAGGAGTAGCTAGGTCATATGGTAACTCTATTTTTAATTTTTTGAGGAACCTCCATACTGTTTTTCAAAGTAGCTGTACCAGTTTACATTCACTACCTACCAGTAGTGAATAAGTGTTCCTTTCCCCCACAACCTCTCCAATACTTGTTATTACTTGTCTTATTGATATAGTCTTTCTAACAGGTATGAGGTGGTATTTTATTATAGTTTTGATTTGCATTTTACTAATAGCTAATGAAGTTGAGCATCTTTTGATATATCTGTTGGCCATTTGTAAGTCTTCTTGGGAAAAGTGTCTGTTCAGGTCCTCTGCCCATTTTTTTTCATTGGATTGTTTGGTGTTGAGTTATATAAGTTCTTCATATTTTTTGGATATTAAGCCCTTGTTGGAACTGCATTTGCAAATATCTTCTCCCATTCAACTGGTTGCCTTTTTGTTTTGTTGGCAGTTTCTTTTGCTGTGAAGAAGCTTTCTAGTTTGATATAGTCCCATTCATTTATTTTTGCCTTTACTTCCCTTGCCTTTAGGGTAAATTCATAAAATCTTCTCTAAGACCAAGGTCCATAAGTTAATACCTATGTTTTTCCTATGTAATTTATTGTTTGAGATCTTATATTTAGATCTTTGACTCATTTTCTGTTAATTTTTGTATAGGGGGACAGACAGTAATCAATTTTCTTTTTTTTTTTTTCATGTGGCTTAACATGTTTCTCAGCACTATGTAGTGAAGAGGCTTTCTTTTCTCCATTGTATGTTTAGGCTTCTTTATAAAAAATTATTTGCCCATATACACACGGGTTTCTGAACTCTCTATTCTGTTCCATTCTGGTCTGTGTGTCTGCTTTGCTCCCAATACTATGCTGTTTTGATTATTGTTGCTTTTTAGTATAATTTGAAGTCAGGGAGCATGATACCTCCACCTTTATTCTTTTCTTCTCAGGGTTAATTTGGCAAAATATATAACTTTTTTAAAATAAAATTTTATTCAACTTGCTTTTCATAGGAAATTTCAACTTACAATTATCAGTCAGTAATTATTTTTTGTCATTATAATAATAGCCACCTGTTTAAGTAGGTTTGTGTATAATTCTCTCTTAGTAATCTCATTGCTGAATGGGTTAATGAAATGGAAGGGCAAATAACAGCTAGCTACTCTCTGTGTGAGAGGAACACATGATAAATATCAGGCATATATTTTAGGGAGGAGAAATTATTGAAGCTGGAAAACTAGTTAAGTGGAGGTAGGTTAAGTGGAAATAGGTCAAGGACTTCTCTACCACAGTGTAGTTTTGTAAGAACATAAAAAGTAGTAATTGAAATGAGGTTTATATTTATATCAAGACCAGATTATGGAGGTTTCTAAATTACAGGCTATTGAGTTTTTATATTATATCAAGAAACCAGAAAGATTTTTGAGCAAGAAAGTGACATAGTAAAATTTTTGCTGCAAATAAATAGATGAGATCTCGAAGCACTATACAAGTTGGAAAAAATAAGAAGTTATCAGCCTATCCATGTACGAGGCCATCCAGAGTAGGAGATAGGAAGGCTGAAATATACTCCAGTAGATGTGCCAATTATGAAAATTATTTAACTTGGAGCCAAATCCACATATAGAGATAGATTATACAAATCAAGCAGGAAAAAGTGTTTTGTCTAACTCAACAAAGAATCCTTCGATGAATGAAAATACTAATAACTGATCAGTAATCAATTTCTTCAATGATACTGGCCAAATGTGGCAGCTCAATTATCTATTTATGCCATACCAAAAATGCATAAGCATGCACTATATGCTCTTAAAACATTGCCTTTTCTCCAATTTCATAAAACTGAGTTATTCTGTGAAGTATATTTTTTCACTCCCCAATATAGCATCAGTACATCACAACTCCCTTTGTAATAGATTGTTTTGCTCAAGTACAATACAGTATTCTCTGATATTTAATAAGATAGAAGGATTACTTTTACACCTGTGACAATTACAAAATGGTGCAGAGAATTGAAAAAAAAACAACAACACTGGTATGTTTTTCCAGTGGTTTCAAGGGTGCTCCAAAAACAATTAGATACTTAAAATTGTTGAAAGTATGGTATCATATGCAGTTAACTAAATGAATTAAAATGGTTGAAGGTGTGGTATCAATACGCAGTTAACTAAATGAAACACACAAGTTGAGGATATAAGTTAAAAAAGAAGTCAAGGTCAAGCAAGAGAAAGCCTGGTTTTGGTTCACATCTGTCAGGCTGTCTGGAGCAAAGGAATATGTAGGCAAGATGTCCTACCCGGGGCTGGGCTCCATAGGTTGAATTTAAAGATGTTTATCTTTTATTATAAATACTTGTATTACCTGTGGACTAAACTTTTCAGTTATGCCTGCTTAGTGGATTTCTCCCAGCAAACTAAATGTGATATTCCCAAAGGAATTAATCTCAGTTGCCTAAGAAGAGATGGAGTGCTGATGTACATTAAAACTCAAGGGGAGAAATGCAGGCGTAGGATGGGAAACTATTGCTCTTAAATTTTTCTCATAACAGTTTACATGAGTGTGTGAAAGTGAAAACAGAACAAGAGCACTTTCCCCGCTTTGTTTCCTGTAACAAGATGTGGCTGTGGCTGGTCCCTGACAGTGTGACTCATCTGAGCTGTCAAGGTTTTGCCTGGACTGAATCATGCTCCCCGAGAGCCCTGTTTTGTAAGCAGAAGCCACTAATAAAAGTGACCTTAATGGCTGATTTAGGTGCTTACAATGCACCTGCATCCTCAATGGGCCAGCAAGGAGCAGCAGCAAGCTGAGGTGGGCTCTGCTGTGAGCACTCAGCTGTCATTAACGGATCATTGAGTCAACATATCACAAGAGCACCTTTGGAAAACACCAGCTCCACGTTAGCAGGCTCTGCCCCGGGAGTGAGAGAGAGACTAACCATCTGCACTGTGACTTAAAAGAAATTCAAGAGGAAAAAGAGATATATTTCAGCCAAGTCAAAATCATAAGATTATTTAAGAGACTGCACACCAATCTCAAGGAAACAGGGGCTACTGGGGCATTGAAAACTATTTAAAAATACACTTTGGGGAGTTATCCTTAGAACATACATATTTTTCCTTAACAAATAGATGAATAAATAAATAAAACTTTAGGAGTCCATTTTCTTCTAGAAGCTTAAACACCATGAACACTTTTCTCCTCTTTACTGATTCCTTTGTGTTGTGTTTGATTTTGGGTTTGGATTTGGTCTCTTCTGAGAGACCAATACACACACACATCTTAACTCTTTTGGCCTAAGATCATTTGTGGACTTTGTCTTGTTAATATTTTAATTGCTTCAAATATATATTTTAAAATTCATGTATGAAGACTTTGTGCTAAGCCCTCTATGGCAGGGCTTAACAGAGAGATTCATCTAAAGTATAAACCACCTGGAGGGCTCTTGGTTTGCCTGAATGGAAACCCTCCATCATCCACTTTTGTGTATTAAACATAATTTCCATGACTTCTGTTGGAACATGGGTGTGTAAAGAAACAGTGCTAGAGAACTTGATTCAAACTTCAATGTTTACTGACTGTTCCTAATCACAGGATCTATTCATTTTCGTGTTGAATAACATTATTGCTTTAATAATAGCAATTATTAATAAAGCCTGCTATTGAGTGACGCTGTACCAAGTCTTTTACATACATTATTTTTATACTTGAAAGAACTCTCTCCCTCCCTCTCCCTTCCCCCTCCTCTCTAAATTTATATAATAGCATTTCCACCAAGCCATACATTTTAAGAGAGAAGGATCTTACCTCTCATACTCCTGAGAAGTTCTGAGAAAGATTCCCAGCCTAGTTTATGACACTGAAGTGTATGATTCTGATTCGGGATTTACAGCCTAGTTTAGTTTCCTGCTTCTCCCCTTGTCATTGCTTTATTTAAAGCCTTGCTTCTCCAACCAGAGCTAGCCTCAGAACCCCCTGGGGGGCTTGTTAAACCACAAAATGCTAGGCCCCACCCCTAGATTTCTGATTCAATAGGTCTGTGGTGGTGTCTACTAATTTGCATTTTTACAAGCTCCCAGGTGATGCTAATACTGCAGAACCACACAATGGGAATGCCTGCTTTCAAGCCATAAAAACAGTGGAGTGGGTATGAGTGAGTCTCCCTGCTACCTGTTCAAATTAATCTAAATATGCCCTGTCTTGAAGGCGTGGGTTTCATGAACTTGTCTGTTATTGTAAGAGGATGCTGATATTTCTTAGGATAATAAAAAATGTGGAGGCTACTATTCCAGGGTTAAGCAATTCCTTTAACATGTTATGAAATGTGTTTTAAAACTTTCTGATGGAGTAAGTGGGGGGACAGAAGGATTGCAAATTGGGAAGCATGTGCTTTCTTTTTATAGACATTGGTTTTTGTTATTGCTGTTTTCTTGTTCTTTTTTTAATGAATAAAATAATATATCCTGATAACCATTTCAACTTAAAAGATGTCAAAACATACATTTTATTTTTTACAAATATGGTATCAAGTTCTGAAGACAAAACAATGTCAAGCAAGACTAGTCCTGAAGCAAAATATTAAGGTCAAATCTCCATTCCTTTCGAAGGGAGTAAGTAGTCTTGTGAGAAAGCTCTGGAGGGCAGATGTAATCCTGCTGTAAGTAGTAGAAATGTTATTGGCCGGGTGCTCTCTGTGTCCCCACCTGCTGCTGGTGGAAGTGGGCTTCTTGGGGCGCCACAGGAACCAGGATTTCCTGAGGCTCCCACGGAGCAGTGAGGTATATATGGAAAGCTCTATTTTCTGTGGAGTTAAGCCCCTGAGTGTCCAAGGTCCCATCTCCCTCTGTTCTATCATGGAAAAAGTCCCACTTTGTCTTCATCAGGGCTAAGATCGAAGCCACTGCCCAGAGCCTCTGCTCCGTATTTGTACAGTCCAATCCAGCACCTGGCTAGCTTAGCTTGTGTTCCAGCCTGCAATTCATTGTGTGTGGGGTCTGGATGGCCATAGGCCATGTAGCTTAAGGCCACGTGGCAAGCTAGTGCGGGTCACAGAACAAGCAAGTGAAAGGAAGCAGGAGCCAAGCAAGAACGAGAGAGCAAGAGGTGGAAGCAAGAACAAGACAGTAAGAGAGCGACCTCCTTTGTCCAGGGGATTTTTACCCTTCCAAGATTTCGCGCACCTGCAGGGGCTCCAACCCCTTCTACCAATTAGCTTTTTCCCAGGTTAGACTGACAAGCAAGCACCTTCCCTGATAGTCCCCTTGGTGTGTAAAGGTTCATCTTCCTGGTGAAGCTACCCAGATGACCATACTTATAATGTCTGGCCTTCCCTTTGCTCCTTTCTTATTATTAACATTAACAAACTAGCTAGTATGACAGTTAGTGATTAAATGGGCTACCTTTTCATTAATTTGAAGGAAACATTTTTGAAATAGCCATTGGATGCACCACTGTTAATAATTAAACATCTAATAATTTTTATAGAGATGTGTCACTGTAAATTTGTCAAGGGAAAACAGTGTTGAGTGGTTTTCTATAGAATAGTTAGTAATTTTTGTTTAACATAAAACCTGAAAGTTAATATGCTTTTTGGTACATTTAATACTATATGATAATGCCTAAAGGTAAATCTGTTTGATAGATGATTGTTCTTTGCAACATAAACAGTGATAAGTGTTGTATTATCAGGTCCAACATCTTGACCACTTCATGCTTTTACAATAACTATAGTGTATATGGGTATTACTGCTTTATATTTGTACCAAAGGTTATGTGCAGAATTAACTTAAGACTTTAGATTTTCTCTTGTTATAACAGAACTTAGTTTAGTTTAGTTTAGTTTTAAAGGCTATAAAATGTCTTCCCATTTTATTTCTATTCATTAAGAATTTTGTGGTTTGAATTTTTATCTTCAAATGGCTTTCATAAAATAAGTAATTTTATAAATTTGTGATTACATCATCCAGCAAGATAACAGATTATATTTTCTTGTTGTATTTTTATTTTTTTTATTTTTTTTATTGCTAAAAGTATTACATAGGGTATTACATATGTGTGCTGAATTAATATTGCTAAGAAATTTTGGAGTGTGGAGTCGTTATTTTTGCCTTCCCTGTGATTTGTCTCCTTATATCTCCCTCAAGTCACTGAAAAAAGCATGTACATTAAGTAGAATTCAACCATTTTTTACCTGTTAGTTGTGTTTTGATTTTCCACTGCACACGTATCCTGTCCCACCCCCTCACCTGCACCTCCACCACTTGGGATAAAAAATAAATTTGATATTTTAATAGACAGTGACCTTACCATTTTAAGGGTTTTATGGGATCATATTACTTTATTTATTATAGGAATATTTAATAAAAATTGGAAAAACACCATAACATTATTTGGTTAGTTTCTCATGAGGTCTTATGTGCATAGCAGCTATGCTGGCCATATAGGTCAGACTCCTCCTTTAATTGCATCTGTTGTTGTAGGTCGGATACATGAAAGCTTTGTTTAATGGTATAAAATATTTTATAAGATTATTTATAGAAAACATTGTAATTTCTAAAAAGATGTCATAGAATCTAATCTCCAAGAAATTATCACTGCAGAAAGTGATTTTTAAATCATTGTTCTCACGTTCCCTATGTCCATGAAGATTTACTGAGTTAAAGTAAGTGGTGTATCGTTAAAAGCAACAGAAAAATGTAAAGAAAATGCAGAAGTTAAAAAACAAACATCTTCCCAACCTGGTTTTATGATGAAGAAGCCTGCATCATCAGTGGTGACCTGAGGCTATCAAGCCCACCTGTTGCCTGTTGATGTTGCCAGCAAACCACACAAAGGTCCTGACATCTGTTCTCAATAGTTTCACTTTAGAGCAATGGTTCTCAACCTTGGCTGCACATTAGAATCACCTGGGAATCTTTTTAAAATCCTCATTTCTGGGCCTCATCCTCCGGAAATTCTGTTTCTTTGTTATGGGGTGGGGCCACAACATTAGTAACAAAGAAACAGAATTTCCGGAGGATGAGGCCCAGAAATCGGGATTTTAAAAAGATTCCCAGGTGATTCTAATGTGCAGCCAAGGTTGAGAACCAGTGCTTTAAGGTAAGAAAAAGAAAAGAAAAAAATGGGAGGAGCCAATAGGTTAATGGTAAACTTCAGGCACATTGAAACCAGTTGTCGGATAAAGTGCATGGTGATTCAGCTAAAACCACTAAACACCTGAGAAAGACTGGGCTGGTTGACTGAGTTTGAAGCTTGTACCGCAGCATTCAAAATTGGAGACAGTTCAGTCATGAGGTGCTCAATTTCCTGTACTGAAATGGCCATCATGCCTCTGTGTGGATTCACATCTACACCTTGTACCATTTTCCTTTAGCAATTCTTGTGCAGTGCATGTGTTGGTGCTGAATTCTTTCTGAAAGAAAGAATGTCTGAAAAAGCCTTTATTTGACCTTCATTTACAAATATGTTTTTGCTTAGTGTAGTATTCTAGGTTGACTTTTTTTTTCTCTCAGTAGTTTAAAGATGTTGCTGTCATCCATTTCTTTGTTACTCTGTATCTAACAAGTCTTTTCCCTACTTTTTTTTTTTAATTTTCTCTTTATCACTGATTTTAATCAACTTGATTTTATCACGACTTACTGTAGTTTTCTTCATGTTTCTTCTACTTGGGTAGGTTACTTGGAGTTGTGGTAGTTGTCCCACAGTTCATTGACGGTGTTTTCATTTTTTAAAATACATTCTTTTTTTTTCTCTGTGTTTTACTATGAATTGCTCTGTTGCTGTTTTCACATTCACTAATCTTTCATCTGCAATGTTTAATCTGATATTTATTGCATTCTATGCATTTTTTTCAAATCAGATATTTAGTTTTCATCTCTAGAAATTTGATTTCAGTCTTTATATATCTTCCATGTCTCTACATAATGCTTGAGCATATGGAACACAATTGTCATCACTGTTTAAATGCCTTTGCCTACTAATTATAATAAATGTGCCAGTTCCAGGTCAATTTCAGTTTATTGCTTTTTCTACCCCTTATG
Organism: Myotis lucifugus; assembly: GCF_000147115.1. Classification (NCBI taxonomy): domain Eukaryota; kingdom Metazoa; phylum Chordata; class Mammalia; order Chiroptera; family Vespertilionidae; genus Myotis; species Myotis lucifugus. The sequence goes on along the minus strand of NW_005871220.1, from coordinate 28,070 downwards.
GGCATATATGCTTTTTGTATGCATATGTTCCTTTTATATTTTTGACCAGATGCCAGACAATGTAAAATATATCTGTTGATCTATTTTTGTAGTCCTTTGCATATTTTTTTTACTTTGTCTGTGACAGTTAAGGTATTTAAAAACAGTTTCACCCTTTTGAGACTTGCCTTTACGATTTATTTGGCAAAATCAGAGCAGTCTTTACTCAGGACTAGTTATTCCCCAGTACGGAGGCAAGACCCTTCTGATACTCTCTCCAGTGATTGGCAAATTGTGAGTTTTTTTAATCTGGCTGGTGGAAACAGGCAATGTTCCAAGCTCTGTGTATGTTGAATCCAGGTATTCTTCCTACTAATATTTTAAGACGTTTCTTTCTTTGCTTTGATAGTTTCCTCAAAAACATGTGTTGATCATTATTCTACTAAACCCTCAGAGGCCCCTCTGCAGATCTGGAGTTCTCTTTCTTGCAACTCTTCTCTCTGGATCCTCTCAAGTGAGGCCCAACTTATAAGAGTTTCTCTCACATCTCTCAGTGATCACAGTCTCTCATTCTCCAGTCTTGAAAAACATTGCTTCATACGTTTTGTCTATTGAGTCCTTTTATCCTCTTTTGGTGTCTGTTTGTTTGTTTGTCTGTTTGCAGAAGGGTAACCATGGTCCTTGTTACTCCATTTTGGCCAGAAATAGAATTCACCCAGTAATTAATTCCTCACTTGAACTAAGAGTTAGTTTGTTTTGTTCTGATCATGATTAGTTCATATTTCTGACCCAATCTACATTATGTTTTAAGCATTAATTTAATTACTTTGACTTCTAAAATTACTAGAGAAATGGATTAAATATTAACTAAGTATAGCATTATTTAATTTGAAGGATTGCATTGGAGATTTAGAAGATGGTCAATACAAATTCTTAAGAATTGTTAATTTCTCATGTTATTTTTTCCTTTTTTTTCCGGACTGGAGGGAATGCTAGCCATATAGTTACAATGTGTTAATATATTGAGCAATTTCCTGGACAATTTTATTGACTAAAATATACTTGGACTTATGTATTTATTTCAGATTTGAGCTCTGGTCCTATATGCATATCATTAAGATTATCAGTATCTTAGAGAGATAGGAATTATTTAAATGTATCTTTTCTAGTAAGATTCTCACCATTTATACTGATTATAATTTGTAGAAGCAAATTTCATATAGAAACATCAAGGAAATTCACATACCATATTTAATTGTGAAGTTTAACTTCTAACATTTTATCATAACTGATTAGGCAATCTGCCTCTTAAATTTAGACATAAATATGCAGCAATGAAAACCAATGATGAATGACAAAGAATTGAACCACTGTTCTTCCTTTTCTCTGTTTTACCTAAAAGTGATTAGCATTATCATTAGGAAGAATTATTATTCACATCATTTATATATGGTATATAAAACCAGGTACACTTGACATTGTGTTTTTTATTACATTAAAAAAATAAATAGTAAGCAAAATATTTTCCTGGAAATCACAATTTAACAGTAATTGAAAATGGAAAGTCTTTAGTTTGGATTAAACTCTGAATGCTCAATCCCTGGCCATTCCTGTGCATGTTTATTTTTTAAGTTGAATTTCAGTTAAAAAAAATTGATCATTATGGCAGTGGCTTAAAGCAACATAAATTTATTCTCTCACTATTCTGGAGGTCAGAAGTATAAAATCAAAGTTTGGCAGGGCTGTGTTCCTTCTTGTCCTTCTCTCTTTAGGGTAATCTGTGTCCTTGACACTCTCAGCCTCAAAGAATCACATGCATTCCTTGACTTCTGGCCCCTTCCTCATCTTCAAAGATTGATATTCCAACCTATGGTTCCATTGTCAAAGGACCTCTATGCCTTTGAATTTCTTGCCTTCCTCTTGGGAGGACCTTTTTAACCCTGGTTTCCAAAGGGAGTATATCAAGTCTTCATATCACTGAAGCTGAATAAATATACTTAAAAGTTGGCTGTCTACTCACAAGACATAAACAGTCTTAATAAATTTGACTTTCATTTAGCTTTCTTGAATGATGCAAGACAAGAAACATTTGGTATAGTAACTTTAACTCATCAAAGGCCAACAGTTACCTAAGAACACAGCTTCTTTTACTCCCTCACCCTCATGTGACATGAAAGGTTGGCAAGCACATGAGCCAACATGTGTGGGGGTCACCTTGACATACGTTGAAAATTCTTAGAAGACAGGTACTATACCAAATCTATTTTTTAACATAGCACCTAGTACAAAGACTGTTATTATTTTGGCAGTTCTCATTAACATTTTTTAAAGTTTTGTAAAAGAAGCACAATCATTGTAGCATAGCATCATTGCTGCTGCCAGTCAGACATTCTCCTACTTCAGGGCCTTGTCCTCTCTGAAATGTTCTGCCCCTGACCGCTACATGACTACTTCTGAATTGTGTCACTGAAATTCGTGTTGAAGTCCCAAACCCCCAAACCGTAGCATGTAACCATATTTGGAGAAAAGCTGTTTAAAGACGTGATTAAATTAGAAAGAGGCCATATGACTGATGCCCTTGTAAGAAAAGGAAGAGACACCAGGGATGTATGTGCAGAGGAAAGGCCATGTGAGGACACAGCAGGAGCTAGCCATTTGAAAGTGAGGAGAGATTTCTCAGGAGAAATCAACCTGTTGGCCCTTTGATATAGAACTTCCAGTCTCCAAAACTATGAGGAAATAAATATCTGATGCTTACACCACCCAATCTGTGGTAATTTGTCATGGCAGCCCTAGTAGACTGAATCACTGCCTTCACTAGGTCTTTGATCGAAAGCCAAGCTCTCTATGTGACCACCCCTGGCACCTTATCTAAAGTTTTCTGCATACCCAGACACTTATATCCCATTTCCTGCTTTATTTTCCTTTTATTACATATGCAACATGATATGATTGCATTTCTTTAACTTGCTTATTGCCTATTTCTTCTATAATGTGAGCTCCATGAGGAAAGAGATTTTTGGACCTTTTTGTTTTGTTTTGTTTAATACTACTATCTCCCTGGAATGTAGAAGAGTATCTTGCACAGAATAAGACCTCAACTATTTATTTACTTGGCTACATGAATACAAAAATCAAGGGACTAATGGGGACAATAAAACATTAAGCAACTGAAATCCATGCCATGAAAGTAGAAATAATCAGGTCTCCTTAACCTTTTATGGACTACTTTTCAGAGATTCCCATTTTAGAGGGAAAGAGAAAATAAGCAGATTTTTACAATATGGAGCGGTAAGACGCATAAAGAAAGTAAGGTTAGAAGGCAGCAGATATATTGAAGGGGGACAGTGCACAGAGTATAGTGTGAGGAAAGGTAGGCATGGCTCCCTGGAGAAAGGCTTTCTAATGGGATGAAAACTTATATTGAAAAGGAAATTATTAGGTATTGCCCTGGGGCCTTATGTTTCCACTTTTACATGCATTTCCCCTTTTTAATATATAAAAGACAAAAGGACATAAAAAATCCCTGATTTTTTTTTAGGGACTAGAAATGGAGGTAATAGTCTATGTTAGGTTTAGCATGCTCAAGAATAATTCAAATGCTTTTAACTCAGGAGGCATTCTTTGGCTTAGCTCTGTTACTGGATTTTTTTATAAAAATTATTATGGTGAAATATGCTTCTTAATATTTTAAGTACATTTCAGTGGTCTTAGATACAATCACATATTGGGCAATCATCACCAGAACTCTTTTCATCTTGCAAAACTGAAACTCCATAGCCACTAAACACTAACTTCCCATTCCCTCCCTCCCCTAACCCCTCACAATCACCATTTTGCTTTCTGTCTCTATAAATTCTGTCTTTATGAATTTATACTCTAGGTAATTCATGAGAGTGGAATTAACCAGTATTTGTCTTTTTTGTGACTGGCTAATTTTAGTTAGCATAATGTTCTCAAATTCATCCACGCTATAGCATGTGTCAGAATTTCCTTCCTTCTAAGAATGAGTAACATTCCATTGTATGTATGGACACATTCTGTTTATCCATTCTTTGTCAGCGGACACTTAGGTTGCTTTCACTTACTGGCTATTATGAATAATGCTGCTATGAACATGATTGTTCAAATATCTCTTTGAGGCCCTGCTTTCAATTATTTCAAAAGTGGAATTGCTGGGTCATATGGTAATTCTATTTTTTAATTTTTTGAGGAATCGTCATACTGTCTTCCATAGTGGCGACACCATCTTATATTTCCACAAACAGCATACAAGTATTCCAATCTCTCTACATTTTCACCAACACTTGTTATTTTATTTTATTTAGTTATTTGTTTGTTTATAATAGTGCCATTATGGGTATGAGATGGTACTGGTCATTTGATTTTGAATCTAAATTGTCTAAATTTCTGTTCCCTGTCTAAACTGTCTAAATTCTGTTTATTTTCTATTTCATGTTTACCATGGTATTTGTTTGGTAGGATCAAAAGATGTAATAATAGTAAATACATGTAAAATTCCTTTGTTAAATTTAAAGATAAATTTATTTTTGAGTGGTTATATTCTATTATCAAAATTAGTTGGATGGTTTTTCAAAAGATCTGATTTTTCTTTTACTTTGGGGACATCTGTGGGTTTTCTAGAATTGTACACCTCTGTTTTTTTCTAGAACAATATAAATTATCAAGTAGACTCATAATTTAATATATATACATATACATATATATATATACACACATATATATATATATATATATATATATATCGCCAAAGAAAAATTAAAAGTCAAACATTTTCTCCCTTCTATTCCCTAAGTATGAAATTCTATAAATATCAAGAAATAGATAACTTTTCAGCTATTTAATGTTTCAGAATATAGGAAAGCTGCAAATATCCCTAATTCATTCTATAAGACTAGTAGGACCCTAAAACACAAAATAGACAGAAACACTATAATCAAAGGAAACTACATAATAACAGCTTGAAAATTGAGGTTAACTATTAGCAAACTCAAATAACAGAATATAAACATAACTATTTAATATTAAATTATTCCAAGATGCCTAATGTATTAACTAAATACATTGCATTAATATAAGGGGGGGGGCATCTTCCAACGTTGAAAAAGCATATAATAACATCACATTTAAACTCATAAACCTTGGAAATTGGGCTAATGATATCCATAAAAAACACAAAGTATTTCCGAGTTTAAATTTTTGTAAATGTTCTCACAGAGTTTATGAAGTCATTAAAGATAGCAATAGAAAAATTAGAACAGTAAGGGCTCACATTTATATGTAAGAAATGGGGCTATGCCCTTTGCTTGGATTACCTCATTTACTCCTCACCATAATCTCAAGACTTGAGGGTTATTATTGGTCCCAATTTTGTAGGCTAAGAGACCTAGGCTCAGATAAATTAAATGACATACCCAGAGTGACAGAGGTGATATTAGTTGATCAAACATCAAATAGGAGCGTCTTCCTCAAAATTAAGCAAAAGCTAGAGAAAGACTTTTCATGTCAGACCAGTTGTAATACTGCACCACTGATAGTTACATAGAATATTGTCCTTGCATTTTATAACCATTTTTGTGCTGGCACTCCCAATATAAAAGCTTGAGATGAGTGTCCCTGTAAAATTGAATTCCTCTTACTCTTTGAGGCCATCTGTTGTCATGTCAATGGGTGTTAATTGTTCTTTTGATAATATCAAAAGGAATCCTACCAAGGCTAACAGTGGGAGAGTAGCCTACTACATTTTGGTATCAAGGTTCAAAACATAAAAGGAGATCTGGTACCCATTTCCGCATGCAAATAATATACTTTTAACTGCAATAAAGTGGTCAATTCCCTAAACACATTCTAAGCATCTGCCTGAAGTACTAAATGAGTTAGCCCCCCTATCAAACTGATTAGAACAGACAAATTAATTGGAAAGGACATTCATTGTACAATTTCCTGGCTCAAATAAAAACCAACTTGTGAGATAACAGAGGCTTCCCTTCTGTGTAGGAAGATGGAATTTCTGTTGGTTAAACATGGCACACGACAATTAGGAAAAACAAAACAGATAATTGCATCCATTCAATGACCTCTCTAGGCATTTGTAAGCAGTAGACATTTAACTTTCCCCTTTATGTTTTCTTGGAAGACAAAGAAAATCCACAGAGTAAGCTTTCATTGTATTATTTTTTAACATTTCTTCAGATTTTATTTCCTTTTGGCAGATTGGTAAAAGCTTATTGAAAAGGGAGTTTGGAAATCACAATATGGAATTTGGCAATTTAACTTGAATTATAAAGTGATGCTTTTTACATTTTTATGCAATTAAAATTATATATAGATATATATGCCTGTGTGTATAGAAAATATATGGTAGCAAATTATAATCCAAATTACCCACATTCATACTTTATGTTTCATCTGAAATTAAGTTAATTAAATAAGGGACAGTTACATTTATTAGAAATGCATTGCCAAAAAGTTAAACTACCATTGGAGCCTAGCAAATTGACCAGAAAGCTAATTATTTTGTTTTGTCGGTTCCTTTTTTTTTTTTTTAATGTAAGAGCCCCTAATAAGAATAGTTAAAGCACTAACCTGAGAACTGAAGTGTGAAAACTAACATTATCTCCTAATTTGATAACAGACATTAATTGAGGCTTATATTTACAGTTAATGATTGAAATTTCCACATCTGTGTAACTTTTTAGTTGTCCACACAATAGTCCCCAAATTATGGTCCCATGAAAGTAGAGTGGAAAACTAGCAATACAGTTTACCAACATTGGTAGGATGGACTTTTTCTTAAATCTCCTGTTTATAAGAAAGAGCCTGCAACAGAGTGCATAAGGATCTGTTTGTTTGGGTTGTTTTCTGGGAAAGGAGGCTCACAAATAAGCAGAAACATTACTTAGGGAATGGGGAAGGTTCAAATTGTTTAATCATAAATTCAAGCAGACATTTCCCCATTCTCCCAAATATATTCACAAGATAAAGGTAAATACAATAATTGCATCCATTGCACATGTATGTATTACAGTTATGAAGTAGCAACGAAAATAATTTTATGGTTGGGTCACAACATGAGGAACTGTATTTAAAGGGCCAGAAGGTTGAGAACCACTGGTCTATTGTATGCCAGGCATTGATATAAAAAGTGCAGATATGTTCTGCAGAATTTCTGGCCTTCACCACGTTGACACACTAGTGGGTCAATAAACACAGAAATAAATAAATATATGACACAAATAAATAAGTGACTAAAATAATAACAAGTGATTATAAGAAAAGAAGGATATTTAATGTCAAGAGGAAGAAGCAGTAGTTGTGAGAGTAGGGGAGAATGTTTTTGTTGTTTGTTTGTTTTTTAAATAGAAATCACGGAACAGAGGCCTCATTGATAATCTGCCATTAGAGCTGCAATTATTTATCCATGCTCTTCTTCCTTGTTGCCCTCTATGCATAATTCTGATAAGCGTTTTGGAGCAGGCCATGTTGGGACATCTGACAAAGGGTTTTATTTGCCCCCTTTAAAGTCAACTGCAACATTTGAAAGATTTATAATCTACACCCAAATTTTCTAGAACAAGTATAAACTCGATCTCAGTGTCTCCTCCTGTTCAGGATACCCGGTCTCCATCTTTTATATAAAAGAACAAATTTAGTAAGTGGAATGTGTTTGAATGAGCCACAACCATTTCATCCTAACAGCAGAAGCAGCATGTATGATTGGTACATCTACCCACTGGCAGAGCAAACAGTCCCAAACTTGGTCAAATCATCATTTGATTGACTGGTAGACCCAAATTCCGATAAATGCATCCTTGGACTCCATGCTCAGAGCTTCGAGGACTCCCACTCCTGCCGGGAGAGCTGTGGGTCATTCCTACATAAAACTGCCTCTGCTGTTTCATATTTCAGATTAGTATCCTTTCTTCTCACCCGTTTCTAGGCTACTGGTGCACGTCCCACTGTGCATACAATTAAGCATTCCATGGCTGCTTAGTAATCATGATGTCGTTTGTTTGTTTATCTTTGGAATTGCATTGGGGGAGGTGCTTTCACAATTATCTGTTCTCTGTAATTAATTTCCAGAGCATTAAATGTAATTAGCCCTCTGTGTGAAGTGTCAGTGCTATCACCTAAGCAGGGAAAGAGCCTTGACTTTCCCAGCTAAGGGAGCATTTTCTCTACCTCATTCTGTTAACTCATTGTGGAGGGAAACACTCATGTTGGAAAGCAGAAAAGGAAAACTTTAGGAAACCAACCTTGCTCTCTCTGGCTTCATCTCTTCCCACGCTCATAACGGTTTTCTACAGCTTATGACATATCCTTGGAGGGCGAGCACAGGATGCTGCTGTACAAAGTATGCTAAGACCCAAATTTCCAATAGGCCAGGAAGCCCTGGCTTGATGACTATTAACACCAAGCGTCAGTTTATTCAGACCAGAGCACTGAGCAATTTCAGATGCACAATGACCTCAGGTGCTTGAATGTGCTCAGAATGTCTCTGTCATTTTAAGACAGACTTTAGCAATTTCCACATGTAAACAACACAGTAAAACGTTACTGGAAACCAGTGTGAAAATTTGAATCAGTATGTTACTATTTCCTCCAGAATGGCCTGCTCCAAATCACACACATTGAGTATGGCTAAAGTACAACATATGTTGTTGGAATATGTCATGATACATGTACGTTCTGTGGCAATCTTTTCATTATAATCACTGAATGTGTGATTCTTAGATGTGACTGTAAACAGGAAGTATACCTCATCTACTCTATCCCCTACTAATGTACCAACATGTTAAAATGTACCTTTAGAAGAGAAGAAAGCCTTAAATAATGTACACATTTAAAGTCCACATTCTTGCATCTAATAATGTGATTGATGGAACTCTTTGGTCCAACTGGTAAACAAATATCCTTCTAGTCCCAGGACCAGTGTCTTAAGTGTATGTCACCTGAATGCTACATCTGTTTTAGAGAAATTTCAAATTCCCTTATATGTTATTTGGAATATGCTGTGCACAAGTTAATACTGAAACTGTTAACAGAATCTTATGGGGGAAGGGGAAAATATGTCAATTATCTTCCTTTGCCTTTGCTTTTATCTTCATCTAAATATGTTTCATTGTGTAAATCACAGTAGGCACAACAGCAATAACAAATATTACAAAGAAAAAGATGACTTCTCTGTTTACATGCACACTTCCTCAAAAGACAGGCAAGGTACAGCGTGACCAATCAACGATTGAATATAGATGCCATATCTTCAGTCTGGAAGGTGGTAAGGACTGGAGTTCTGGATTGCAATATACCAGATCCCTGTCCTGCCACCTGCTGGCTATGTGACTGCTGGCAAATGACTTAACTTCTATGAGCCTCAGTTTCTTCAGTCATTGGGAAAATAGAAATGATAGAGGCCTACCTCCTAGAGTGGTGTGAGGATTCATATCATGTGCACTGTCCGGTAAATAATAAGAACTCAATAAATATTAGCCATTAACATTGATTTTTTTCTGCATGGAACGTAAGTAACTTTGGAATATGTTAAATCTAGATGTCACCTTGGAAAACACCCAGAACAGGAGACACAAACCCAAATGTTTTCAAAGCCTGGATGAATAACATATAAAGGAAAACAGCTAGTGTGCAAAGGGACTCCTGGTGACTGAGGTCTGGTGTAGAGGGCCTGTTCTACCTAAAATACTCCCAACTCTCTCCTTTCCCCTCCCCCACAAACCTTACCCCCCTCTTTTATGATGTGTAGAATAGACAGAACACATCAAAAGGCTACCCTGGCCCATGGCTACTGGGCTGTAGCCCCAGGTTTCATTTCAACCCCCTCATCTTACAGAATATAAAGCAGAAAAGGGTGGTCTTACCCAAATTTGTATGCTTAGCTCATGGCAAGAGTTCATATCACCTGGCTCACTTGCAGGGTAATATTTTTCACTATGAATAAGCTAACTACTCTACATACACAAATTATACTTTGAATCTTAAGGAAAATAACTTTATAGGCAGCATTTCTCTGAAGCCTTAAAAGAACCACTGCTTACAGTTGTCCTGGAGTCATGATATCTCTAAGGGCAATTTGGACAGCAATCTAAGTAAACCCAACAGAAGAAAGCGGCCTTATTTGCAGCCTTTGTTTAGTAGATCACTTGCTCCACAGCATCTCGAATGTACTTAATGCGTGGTACTCACCTTCACTGAGTGAAACATGTGCCTAATGTTCCTGTTTCTATCTGCTTTAAGTATTGAGGTCCTCTCTCTGCTCATAATAACTTTGCCACTAGGTGGAAACCTTTAAAAGATGATAACTGTTTCTTATTCTGCAGGATCAGATTAAACTCTAACATACAGTCCATGTAAGAAGTTTGAAAACTCTTTTTTCACTGAATTTATTTAAAAAGTAAGACCTCTAAAAGGCTCTGAAACAATAGGATATTTCATTCAATTTAAACCTAAATTATCTTGAAAATATGTTTTGAAAAGAGCCATTCAGAACATACATAAGCTACATGTTTGAACTGAAGTTCAGTCCAAAAGCATTTGGGAAAGCCTTGTCTCTGCTTTTGTCCATTTTTCCATGTGTTGTGTTATGCCTTCCTATCACTTTATTTTGCATATTCTACCTAATAGTCTTATACAATAGTTAGCATGTCTGCTTGAGAGGTTCATTAGGCACTTAACTAGATGTTTATTTGATTTAGGCCTTGGAACACTTGGCTCTCCATCTCTCATGAAGTTGCCTTTCCATGCTCTGAACTGGTTTCAACCTTAGAAAAGCCAAAACAAGCACCCTTGGCAGGAAGCATAGCTTTTACTGCCATCATTCAATAGCTAAACTTCTGCTCTGCCCCATTAAAATTCAAATAAAAAACTTTAAAGAATTCAAAACATATACATGTTCTCATGCATGCATGCTCATACACGCTAAACTTGAGGTTACTTGGGTTTATTTCCTATCCAAAAACATCAATATCTACCTTTTTGTTTTAAGATGAGAATCATTAAAGCACTATGGTTTCAGTGGCTGAAAATAAACTGGCACAGATTCCAAGATAATTTCCCGGGATTATTTAGAACACACGGGAACATTTATCTATTGCTGAAGCAGACAAGCTAACTGTGCGACTGGGTTTTTACAACTTATTTGCAGAGGATTTGAGGCTAGCTGATCCTAACTCTCAGAGCCACACTACTAAAAGTGTAATTAAAGCTAATAGTTCCGAATGTCTGAGAGGTATCTGGAGGAACAAGGCAGAATTGTTCCCCACAGTCGAGTTTTGTGCAGCTAACTGGTGACATGCAGGAATGTTCTGGCCATTCCACTCAAGCATCTGGCAATACCTTCTGCTGACAGCAGGCGAACAGATTTGATGGATCAGTGTTGAGTCTGGAATGGAAATGTTATTTTCCCTAATGTACCCAGATCCCTTTCAGGACGTCTGATAAAGCTTTACTTTGGGGATGGGATGTATAAACTATCTGTAACCATCCATTAATCTAATACCCCTTTAGGGGGAATCTGTCATATTAAGTCTATGTGCAAATGTTGATTCAAATAGGCAAAGGAAGGGAAACTTTGACTTCTAGAATTCTGTTATTTTAGAATGACACGGATCATTGGAATTAAACGCAATAGAATTATTTTATTTTCCCAAATGAGAAAATCTGGAAGCGTCATATTGTTTTCACAGAGTTCCAATGGAGAACCTGGTGCTTTTGAATCTCAATCTACAGATCATTTTAAGGCACCTAAACTCTTCATTTCATCTGGTTTCTGTAATTTATATACAGGAGTGTTTCAAACCTAGTAGCATGTACAACCAGGGTGAGGAGTCAAAAAATACTGATGTAAAGGCCCCACTGCAGTCTGATTAAACAGGATACATCTCTAGGGTAGGGCCCTGATATAGCTAAGCATGTGTGTGTGTGTGTGTGTGTGTGTGTGTGTGTGTAATGCATATGTGTTTATGTATATGTGTATGCTGTGTGCATGCATTTAATTTCCAAGACGGTTCTAAAATGCAGGAGGACTAAGAACCAGTGGTTCAGATGTTTATCAGAAAATAAGCAAATAGATGTTTGTGGTCTATCCTATACTCACCTGAGTTTGGCCAGTTCCTTACCATCAAGGCTCCCCAACCAAAACTTCATTTCTTAACAAATGCTTCAAAACACAAATACATATCTTCTCACAGGATGAAATGTTGTATATAGAAACCATTTTGATATAGCAATTTATAAAATGATTGTATTATCTACTAAAGTTTTAATGTCTTACTTTGCCTAGGAGTTATTTGCATTTTAGGAGAAAAAAATAGAAACAGAGTTTCAATTTAATAGGAGTATTTGAGATGGATCGAAGGTTGTGAAATGTATTTCAGGTGAAAGACTTTCCTAGGACCTCTAAAATGATACATTCCTAATGATTCCATCATGTTTTTGTACTGCTGTCTGACCTGCTTCCATTCTATGAGTAAGCTTATGAGAGTGATAAGGTACCGGTGATTAAGTCGTTATGCACTAAGCACCCCATTTAATCATCACAAATAGGATCCCCCTTCCCTAGGAAGGGGCTGCCACTGTTCCCATTCGAGAGATGGGGAAAATGCTCAAAGAAGGAAAGTTTGCTAAGGTCATCTGGCTACTTTGCAGTAGAACCAGGCCTCAAAATAATTGCTATGCCACTCCTGAGCAAGTGGACTTTAAAATATCCTGCTTTACAAATGCAGAATGATGAAGATAACACAAAGTAGAGTAAAACAAAAAGACCTGATTGGAGTCAGAAAATGAATCAGCTTGACATTCCACTGTTGAGATAATTTGATATACACCTTCAGAAGGCTTCTATCAACGTTTAAATACCTGTCAGTCCGCACACAATAGGCCCTCAGGACCTCTGGTGACTAGCACTATAGTTTCCCTAACACCTTGTAAAAAGGAAGCTTCTACATATTCATTTGGGAAGAGCAGAATGCTTTTCATCTTTATCTCTGTTGACACTGTCTCTTGTTGGTGGTAACAGAAAGTTGCAAGAAAATGGTGTATTCACAGAAACATAGCACTATAATCACGGTGTGGGTGACACACTTCAAATAGGTCTGTGGCCCTTCCTGTACCACCTCTAGCACCATGATTGACAGCCTCCTGACTCCATGCACATCAGGAGACCAGGAGGCCATGGAGGCACTTGGATGAACGTCCCCGGTGACAGACGATTAGAGCCTGAGGGTTGTACCCTGGTCTTGGCCACCACCTGGCCCACTGTAAATACAAAACTCTCTCAGAGGATTTTGGGTGATGGTGAAGGTGGAAGGCTGATTGGGGGTAAATCTATAGCACTCTCCACATCTGTGGCCAGACAGGGCTCTAGGCCTCATCCTAAAGGCACTACCATGTCCTCTCTTATGTGGCCACCAACCAGCCAGGAAGCAGGATGAAAGGGCCACCTCAGCCACAGAGACACAGAGGCACTTGGGAACATGAGGAACACTGGTCTTCCTCCACCTTCCTCCTCCTCTTCCAGGTGCTCACCAGCTCCTTTCCTCGCCCCTCCATGTTCTTGTTTTAAACTTTGATGTTCCCGTAAATTAATGCTGCTTGGATTTTTGTCTTGTTTGTCAAGAAAATAAAAGCATTTTAATCTTCAAAATTGCATTTGTCCTACAGGATTTATATGCTGTTATTTATAAAATGCTGTTGAAAGACATAAAGGAAAACTTTTACAAATGATAAAAATGCATGTTTACATATTTGAAAACAGCATGGTAAAGATGCCAATTGCTTTATAGGTTAAATGTAGTTTCTATCAAATTCTCAGCAAGATGTTTTGGGGATATAGACAAACTTACTCTAAAATTTATCTGGAAAGCTACAAACACTAGAATAAATAAAACAATCTGAAAAAGAAGAATAATGTGGGAGGAATTACTCTGACCAATATTAAGGCCTGTTATATAGCTACATGAATCAACATAGTGTGGGATTGGTGGAGGATTAGACACATGGATCGATAGAACAAAATAGAGAACTGAAATAGACCCAAACAAATAGGCCCAACTGATTTTGTACAAAAGAGCAAAAGCAATTCAATAGAGGAAGGATAGCCTTTTTAACAAATGGTGCCAGGGCAATTAAATATCTGTGGGTAAATCAATCAACCACTCAATCAATGTTCAACAAACCAGCCATCCTTAACCTATGTTTCATATCTTATACAAAAATTAACTCAAAATAGTTCACAGACTTAAAATGTAAAATTATAAAACTTTTTGAAAAAAGGTGTTTTTTTTCAGTTTTAGGTCTACGCAGAGTTCTTGGATCCATAAGAATGAAAATCAATAACTTGAACCTATTCAAATTAAAAGCCTTTGCTCTCCAACAGACCCTATTAAAATTATGAAAAAAACAAGCCATATGCTCACACAGATGTAAGACACACACACACACACACACACACACACACACACACGACAAAAAAGAGATTCAAAGAAAATATTTGCAAACTATTTATCCAACAAAGGGTACTGTATAGACTACATGCAGATTTCTCAAAATTCCACAGTAATAAAAAAAAAAGACAAAATACACGACAGACAATGAAAAGACATTTTATCAAAGATGATGGTAAATAAGTACACAAAATATAATCAACATCGTTAGCTATTAGGGAGACCTAAATTAAAACTCCAACCAAATATTACATTTTAGAATGCCTAAAATAAAGAATAATGGCAATACCAAATGCTAGTGAGGATGAAGAGAAACTGGATTACTCATACACTGCTGATGAAACGGTATATAGTCATTTTGTCAAATAATTTGAAATTATTTGGAAGATAATTTAGCATTTCATTATAAAACTAAACATTTAACTGCCTTATGATCCAGCATTTGCACTTCTGACAACTTATTCCAGAGAAATGAAAAGTGTTGTGGCAGCCGAAACCGGTTTGGCTCAGTGGATAGAGCGTCGGCCTGTGGACTCAAGGGTCCCGGGTTCGATTCCGGTCAAGGGCATGTACCTGGGTTGTGGGCACGTACCTGGGTTGCGGGTACATCCCCAGTGGGAGATGTGCAGGAGGCGGCTGATCGATGTTTCTCTCTCATCGATGTTTCTGACTCTCTATCTCTCTTCCTTCCTCTCTGTAAAAAATCAATAAAATATATTTTAAAAAAAAAAAGAAAAAGAAAAGTGTTGTGGCACAAAAACCTGTGCATGAATGCTCTTGGGCAGCTTTATTTGTAACAGCCCAAAGCTGGAAACAACCCAGGTTTTCTTCAAATGGTGAATGGTTATTATAGGGGGGACTTATAATCTAATCGAGCACCTGAATTAATCTGTAAAGTAATCATATTATTTTAAATCTTACAACACAGATACTTATGTGAATAGGAGGTTAAGTTTCTTATGTATGAGTAGGGGGTTACATTTTTCTTAAAGTTTCCTTTCCAAGGCCTGTGCAAAGTGACTCAGCTGTGAATCCAGCAAGCGGAACCAATAAACATGGTCAGGCCAACCCACCAGGAGTCAAAATATCATCTCATCAGCATCATCTCATCGCCTGATGACTAAGGACAATAGCTGACATCAACGGTGAGGAAAGTAGCTGCATTCATCACCCCAGCCCCTTCCCCTTTATAATCCTGCCCCCTGTACCTGGCTGAAAGGCAGGATTTTATGCTTATAAGAGCCTTGTCTTCTTGGTTGGCTAGCCTTCTCAACAAGCGCCTAACTGACTCAACCCTGCCTTCGTTATTGGACAAAGCGACAGGGAGCCCAAGCGCAAATGGGGGTTTCCCAGTAACAGTTACACAAACTGTGGTCCATCCATACCATGGACTAATACTCAGCAATAAAAAATACAAAACACCTTGCATTCTCCAGGGAATTATGCTGAGTGAAAAGAAGGGAAAAAAAGCCAATGCCCAAGGCTACATATTGTATAATTCCATTCAGATAAAATTATTGAAATGACAAAATTACATAATGAAGAACAGATCAGTCAGTAGTTGTCCAGGTTGAGGGGTGAGGTGAAGAGAAAGTAGGTAGGGAAGTGGATGTGGTTATAAAAGAGCAACAGGAGGGACTATTGTAATTAAATTGTTCTGTATCCAGACTTTACTAATGTCAAAATCCTGGTTGTAACATTTTACTATTAATTTTGCCATATCGGGTAACTATATAAAGTGTACATGATATCTCTCTGTATTATCTCAAAACTGCATGTGAATCTGCAATGACCTCAAGATAAAATGTTCCATTAAAATTTGACTTTTCTGTTCAAAAGTAAGGCCATCATATGCTACTTATAGACACCTAACCATGGTGTTTAAGAATTAAAATAGCTTTTTGTTGTTGTTCTCTACATGGTTTAAAACCATTTGTTGAACACAGCTAATAGGCCTGGGATTGGGCAGGAATTGGGTTGTTGGGGAAAGGGGGACATCTGTAATACTGTCAACAATAAAGAGTTTTTAAAAAGAAATAAATTGTGTGGGAACCTGGTGGGGGTCATCTGTAATACTCTCAACAATTAAGATTTTTTAAAAGAAATAAATTAGAGGCATAGAAATAAAAAAATAATTTTTAACATAAATGAAATTGGAGAGCCATGATTTTTAGTAAGGAAAGAACGTTTGTAAGTAGTTAAGAACTCAGGAGAAGTAGACTTGACCTTTGTAGCCAAGACTCACTTTTTATTAGGGCCAATTACCTTAGGTAAGTGGTAGGCACATAATAGACTTTCAAGTTTTTGAGGAGCAGGTTGAGAATGGCAAGGATAAAGAAGTGGTGGTAGTGATGCTTTTAGTGATAATACTGGTGGTGCTGATGGTGGTAATGACCATAGGCTACGTTTGGGGATTAGAGATGTAGGTTTTATTTTGCAAACCAAAACTCTTCTGTGTATAGCACTTAAGTGACCAGAGTCTAGAATAAGATTATGTCCAATTGTGTTTTTTGTCCTTATTTTATTTATAAGTGCTCTTACTTTAACATCTGCTTCATGATCTTTCCCTAAATTTGAATACTTTAGCAGTTTTTGTGGTTTATTTATTCCTTTAATTTTGGTTTTGATTTTATTCTTAAGGTACCTGGTAAAATTAACATCACTTCCTACTGGTTTATTAACTCAGCTTCAGGCTTAGTTGTATCTTTGCTATTTTCTCTTTTCCTCACTCCTTTAAATATGATTGCACTTCACAGAAACCTCTTTAAAATGCTGACAGTTTTTTAAATGACTTAAAATGTTAAGCAACCAATAAAAGGTCATTTAACCCTTACATTTAGTGTATATGTATATTTAATGAATTCTCATGAAACTATGTCTATTAACATATATCGCCAATTTCTGTTGAAATGTCCAACTTCTCTTAGAGGAGAAAACATACAAATTTATAAACTTGGATGAACTAGACATGTTTTGTTTTAACATGTTTAAAAATTTAAAGCAATATTGTATATTTGGAAATAACATTTAAAAAAATGGGCCAATAATATTTTCTCTGTCACAAATCATTGCCACACAAATTTTCAGTAGCAAAACCATTTTTTACATCATATGCTAATTGAGAGTAATCCTATCAACAAAATGACTGAAGTGTTCTGTGTCCCTACTAATAATACCTAGAGATAAACATATCCTTTTTACTTCTGGTGCTCTCCTGCTGCCCTGCCCTGGTATCTGAGGCGTGAACCAGCACATGATGCATGGTGAATTTTGTTTGCAAATATGCACCTAAGGTGGGAAACTCAGGAAGGTTTGGTAAACAGACTGTTTTCTGTCTATGTGTAAATTTCACGTTGCTATTTAATACAATGTGAAATGTCTATGAGGTGCCCTTGGGCAGAAACTCTTTGTTAACAAGCTATCAAGCTTAACTGAGATAACCTGTAGGAAATCTTTACTAAGCCCGTCAATTCTTGGGGGATGCTTGTACATATCAGCATGATACAGTGATCATCGTTTTTAAAGATGTTCCCTAAGCTACTGCTAGTTGTCCTTTGATTGATGTGAGTCAGTTCACAGTTTATAAAACACCCACTTGTCTTCCTAGTCAAAATCCCCTTTTCTTACACCTGTTAGGATATTTTTTCTCTTATGCAAAAACTGGTCTTCCCATGAATTCAATTTAAAAGCTATGTACTCTCCTCCAAGTCCACTAATTTGAAATGGCAGAAAAACAGGCAGTAATTTTCAGCTAACTTTCAATAAATTCTGAATGAGAGATGCATGCTGAGTCGAAGGCTGTATGAAACATGAGAAGAATATCGATCATCTATTTGCTTATCTGTTACCTGGCCTCTCCAGCACCGCTGGGGAGGTCTGGCCTTCAAGTAGAAGCTGAGATGGCAGTAGGTTGCCCTACTTTGGGGTGAGGGTGGGGTGAAATGCTGACCTCTCTTGTCTTTTTTGAACATTTAAAAAATGTCCACACTAGTGCAGGCTCCACGCTGTTGCAGCTGCCCTGAGACAGTACCTTTCAAAGGATGATTCTGCTTGTTGCTAAAATCACTAGTCAACGTTACACATATCAGTCCCTGCGGCTCCTGACCCTGCTGCACACGCTATAGAACTGTCCACTTCAGATGTGCCTGCATTTCTGATTAACACATGCAAGAGTTCTGGCGAATGTCTGTCTTTTTGAAGCTCTCCCTG
Source organism: Myotis lucifugus (assembly GCF_000147115.1). Classification (NCBI taxonomy): domain Eukaryota; kingdom Metazoa; phylum Chordata; class Mammalia; order Chiroptera; family Vespertilionidae; genus Myotis; species Myotis lucifugus. The sequence continues at coordinate 9,405 of NW_005871220.1, read as the reverse complement.
GCGGTCCCACAAAGTGATTTTCATATGTATCACATGGACAATAATCGGATTCTAAGAGTCCCCAGGTAACTGCTGATTTAGGGCTACTTTTTCTCAATGCCCTCACAGACAGGAAAACTAAACTTATTTGTATCGATTATATAGATCTATACAGTTCAGAATAGATAGTATGTAGAAAAATCAATTAGCCATTAAAATTGTTGACCCAGTTATCTATTTTCTGGAAGAAAAATATATACCTTTGTACCTCAAGGAAACTAAAAACAGACATTTAATTTTTTTCTTCTTTTAGAAAACTGAAGTGTAACTATATCAGATTGCCGTTATTTTAATAAAAAGTTATTCTTTATGTTGAGAAGAATAGTTTTGAGAGACATTAACCTAAATAAATATTTGCATCCCTTTAATATTACTATAAGTAATCACAGATTCATACCATGATATAATTATGGTCTAAGATCATATTCTAGACTAAAAGCATATAAAAGGTATGATATGTTTATATATAGAATTTGTACTATACATATAATTTTTATATATTTGCCATCATCTAGAATCCTGTTTGTGTTTATTACATTAAGTAATTATAACTATAATTTAAATATGCTTTTAAGTTACAAAACTGATAAGTTTCTAAGTTGATACCTAGAATTTCTGACTACGTCAATTAAAGCTTACTACTTATCCAGGTGGTTGAGTTTTGTGATAGTGGTCCAGAAAAAAGTACTGTTTTAAGCTCGTCTTTAAATTATGCATAGATTGTTTTAGGGTTAAAATGTTAAATAATATTTAAAATACCCATGTTAATATTTTAAGAAAAATATGAATAATACCAAACCAAAATTATATTTGTTATATATTTTAGAAAACTAGCCAAATATATTAATAAATAAAATCATTTGGATCAAGTCAAAATGAAACTTCAAAATTTGTAGGTAATTAAAATATTTTGTCACTCAAATAAAATGATTAATGCATTTTTTACCCTCAATCTATTTGTCTAGTAAGATTTGAATAGTAATCTTTGCCTCAGCAAGTTCTAACCATTTCCAATCTGATTTTTTTCCTAAGAAAACCATTGAAGAATGCAAGTAGTACTAGTTGTTTGAAGTCTCAATTACAGCCATGATATCCCAAAATGGGGAAAAGTGGGAGTAAAACATTCCATATAAAGCAAAAGTTTAATGATTTCCTAGTTAATTTTTTAAATCCCTATTGGATCTTATGCCATCTTTTGCAGAATGAATTGAAGTGAATATTGCCTGGTCAACATATTTACTTGGTCAGATGAAATCCCTCTCTTGAGCATTGTACATAAAACCTTAGCTAGGTCATATGACTATATTAATACTTATAATAATGTCCATAAATTATATTAAGAATATTTATTTTTCATTGCCACATGGGAGGGGGTTGGAGGGGAGCTGGATGCAATAGGGAACGGATTAAAATATACAAATTGCCAGATAGAAAAACAGGCATGGGGTTGGTACCTCCATGAATGAGATACTAATTAGCATTAAAAAGCAACAAACTATTGATACTTGAAAAAACTTTGGATGGATCTCAAGGGTATTATGCAGAATGAAAAGAAAAGTGATTCTCAAAGCATGTACATACTGTATTATTCAAGTTATATAATGTTCTCAAGGTAGTGGTAGAGAACAGATTAATGGTCGCCAGGGGTCAAGGATGGAAGAGGATGTAATTATTAAGGGATCACATTAGGCCATTTCTTTGTGGTGATGGGACAATTCTATGTCCAAATTGTGGAGATGGTTACTCAAAGTTACTTCTGTAATGAAATTTCATAGAAGCAGACCCCCCCCCCCCCACACACACACACAGTGCATGTAAAAACTGGTAAAATCCATATAAAGTCTATCTTTTAGTTTATAGTATCATTGCAATGTCAGTTTCCTGGTTCTGACAATGTACTGTGGATATGTAAGAGATTTTCATTAGAGGAAGCAAGACAGTGTACATAGGGACTCTATATTATTTTCTAAATTGTTTTGAGTCAAACTATTTTTTAAATATATTTTATTGATTTTTTACAGAGAGGAAGGGAGAGGAATAGAGAGTTAGAAACATCGACAAGAGAGAAACATCGATCAGCTGCCTCCTGCACACCCCCTCCTGGTGATGTGCCTGCAACCACGGTACATGCCCTTGACCAGAATCGAACCTGGGACCCTTAGTCCGCAGGCCTTCACTCTATCCACTGAGCCAAACCTGTTAGGGCAAGTCAAACTACTTTTAAGTTATTTTTTAGAGCATTTAACTATGGCCCAGCCGGTGTGGTACAGTGGATGAGCGTTAATCTATGAACCCAGAGGTCACAGTTTGATTCCTGGTTAGGGCACATGCCTGGGTTGTGGGTTTGATCCCCATTTGGGGGCATGAAGGAAGCAGGCAATCAATGATTCTCTCACATCACTGATCTTTCTATTCCCCTCTCCCTTCCTTTCTGAAATCAATACAAATATATATTTTTAAAAGCATTTAACTATGGACACACCTTCCAGAGCTCCAGTTCATTTGCTTTAGTGGAATCTTTTGTAGCCTTTGGAAATATTCTGATTTTTAAGCATTAGTCTGATATGTTACAAAAATAATTAGAATTAGAATTTAGAAACATAAGAAAATATTTATTTTTAAGAACTCTACTTTTTGTAAGTTTTTACTCTTAAGGTGAAATAAAGACAAAAACTGTGTTTATTTGCAAGTGAAAGTGGTTGTAGATATCAGAATACTAAAATAAAAACAGACACATTCTTCCTTATTAATCATATTCTGAAATCTAATAATACAAGATACTATTCTACCAATAAATTATCAATGCAAAATTCATTACTTTATGTTCTTTTTATTCCTTGACATAATAAATTTTTCCTGGGTTACCATCATTTTATTTATTGAAACTTACTAGTGGACTTTAAACAGGAAGAGATACTGACTATAAAATGTGGCTTTAATGTATACAATGAAAAAATATTTAAATATAATTCAGACTTTATGATCAGCATTTATTCCTGATGATAGGCAATAAATTATGTAAATCTATATCTCTACCATATACATCATCTATATCTATCATCTCAGTTTGGTTTCCTGAGAAGCAAACTCTATCATAAGGATTCAAGCACAAGCAGTTATTTTGGAAAAAAGTACCAGAGGAATGGGAGGCAAGACAGGAAATACAGCCAATTAAGAGTTTACTTTAAGCAAGTTACTATTGTGGGTAAATGGAACTGAATCTCGCGAGAGAAATCTGGGACCCCCTATAAACTATGTGTCTCGTAATTACTCCACTAAAGGGCAAGGAAATCAACTCTCATCAGTATTTGGCTAAGGCTTCTTCTGGGGAAAGAGCAGTCCGACTTGTCGGAGGACAGGTGATAAAGGAGCCAGGTGGCCGGAGAAAGTCCTCAGGCAAGGAATGCAAATGCTGATAGTTGGTATTTGGCACAAATGCAGTGAAATGATCAAGGTGAGAGGATTCAATAAATCCCTGATAGCATTTATTATACATACCCTTATATTATTCTGTATTTATTGGACACTTAACAAGTACTTGTTGAATTAATAAGTATACTATTTAAGCTTGCAGACTGAGTGATAATTTTTTTTACTAAGAGAACTCACAGTACCTTATGTTTAATGTAATTTAGATGATGTGATATTTTTCAAATACACTATAAATTTCATTGGATCTGTTATTTTAGTCAATCTACAAATAATTTCTAATTATACGATACTATAAAGAATAAAGTTGAGAAATGTGCTTTCCATTAACAAGAAACACAAAATATTCAGAGGAAATAGATAAATCAATAGAAGATGAAATAGATAAATCAACAGATTCACATATTCCTATCTGTTTAGAGTTCAAATAATGTAATGTTCCATGGTGAAAATTAATGAGAATTCCACCCATCTGTTAGATTTAGGGGTTAAGGACTTAGTAAGGTTATAGTATTCCCAGTGCTGTGGGTAGTATTTCCTACTAAAAGTCAGTCTGTATAAATCAAGTCTATCTTTTTGAAACAATAAATTGTCAATGATCTGAAATTTCATATCAGCAGGTCTTATTTAAAATACAAAGATTTCATAGTTATTGTACTTATTTTGAGACACTAAAGATGTTATTTAAAAAAAACACATAATAATTAAAACAATGATAGACTATTTCAGTTAATGAGTGAAGTAAAGCTTATCAAAAATAAGCCAGAATCGTGTGTGTGAGAATATTAGGTACAGAAATTTTGTGTTTTCTCAGATATATCTTCTATCTATCTATCTATCTATCTATCTATCTATCTATCTTAAAAAGAGAGGCAGGCATAATAGATTTTAAGATACTGTGGAAACCTCATATAAGAAAAGTCTAATGTGGTTGAATCATATTTCTAAGAATAAAGAAAGAGAATAAAAATAAAATTACAACAAAGATAAAGTGTCCTTCCATGCCCTTCCAATTTGTTTTATTAATAATGATCAGCTCAACATGGACTTAAAGTGGATAGGTGGAAACTTGGGTTCAATTTATACAGAACAGAATGGCATCATTAAAATCTCTGTTATTTTTCCTAAGAAAAATACATTTTGGGACAAAACTTGATAATCTTGCTAAAACTATTGAAAGTCAGGTACAGAAAGAAAACTTTAAAAATCAAATTACTATGAAAGGCAAGAAAATAAAACTGCCTAAATTTCTCAGTGGAAAATGGTTAATTATACTGTCTCATCATAGTTGTTAAATATTCAGTTTTGCACAGCACATGTAAAAGTGAAAGGGGACTTTCAATAAATTACTATAGAAAATGCAATGGATAATATTTTGATTTAACTAGAATTTATTATACCCCCAGTGATAATCCAATATTCATACTTTAATTTGTAGGTATGACCAGGACATACCTTTTTTAAGCCTTTCATTTTCTATGAAAGAAAAAGGCAAGACATAGAATTTAAACAAGACTTATTATTCCTGAAATACTTGGCCTGAGAAGATGAATAGAATGTGTCTTTTGATGTTCAGCAGTGTTATTTAAAAATTATCATGTAGGTCATTACTTATTCTAGAGTTGAATCACTCAGAGAGAGGTGAATCAGCAAGGCGCCAAAGAGGAAGCCACCTTGAAATGGATTAAATGAAATAATTGTGTGAACATATGGCCTGGAAATTAAATTGATTCAGCTAAACAAGTTATACTAAATAGATCATGTAATTTTCAGACATCTGGTCAGGTGATCACAATTTAAAGCAATTACATTTTGAGACTTTGAGAAAGACAGAGGGGCCTATTTGTCTATGGTTTACAAGAGAGAATATAAAATAAGATTCAAATGGTGAGTGATCTTTTTAAAGTTTTCCCTTTTTTAAAAAAAATGCACATAAAGTCCTTGATTAAATACATCAGAGAGGTTTTCTGAATCAAATTTGTCAGACATCTTTGCTGTCAATAGGGATTCATTCATTTACTCACTTAAACAACATATATTCATTGAGCACCAACTCTCTTAGGCTCATTATAAAATGTAGTTTTCAAATTTCTTATTCTAGAGTGGGGAATCAAAATATTATACAATTATCTTTGTACTAAGATCAGAAAGACAGGTGCATATTTTTAAAATATATTTTTATTGATTTCAGAGAGGAAGGGAGAGGGAGCGAGAGATAGAAACATCACTGATGAGAGAGAATCATTGATTGGCTGCCTCCTGCATGCCCCCTACTAGGGATCCACCCAACAATCCAGGCATGTGCCCTTGACCAGAATTGAACCGGGGACCTTTCAGTCTGCAGGACGATGCTATATCCACAGAGTCAAACCAGCTAGGGTGACATGTGCATATTTAACTGATAAAACTATATCTGCAAGATCTTATTTACCATAAAGGTATATTTTTCTTGGTCACTGTCTTGATGTTTAAACTCAATACAAAATATACATTTATTTGTTTGAATATGTTTTTATTGATTTCAGAGAGGAAGGGAAAGGGAAGGAGATAGAGACATCAATGATGAGAGAAAATCATTCATCAGCTGCCTCCTGCATGCCCCCTACTGAGGATTGAGCCCCCAACCTGGGCATGTCCCCCCAGCCTTCACCAGAATAGAACCCAGGATACTTCAGTCCCAGCCCGATGTTCTATCCACTGAGCCAAACTGGCTAGGGCATAAAATATACACTTAGATAACTTTCTTCATTTTGATTGTTGTTTCCAAATATACACATATATAAAAATTTTAAGAATGCAACTGTTGGGTAACTTTCAAAACATATATGGTATACATTTAATTTATGGGCCACGAATGGCCAATGATTTAATTTTTCAAAATTCAATATATAATATAGTAAGACTGTTTTATATTTGGTGTGAAAAAGATGATTTCAGAAATATTTGGTTATTTGGTCAAGATAAAATTTAGGATTCTATATTAAGAGGTTATGTTGAATGGTGCCCTGGCTGGGTAGCACAGTTGGTTAGAGTATCGTCCCTATATGCCAAGGCTGTGTGTTTGCTCTCCAGTCAGAGTACATTCAAGAATCAACCAATGAATGCATAAATAAGTGGAACAGCAAATCGATGTTTCACTCTCTAGTTCTTCTTTCCACTCCCTATCTAAAAATAAATTTTAAAAAAGCTTTGCATATATTGAATGGTAATTACAGTTTTTTTTAATGAATAGAGAATTAAAATCATATTATAAAGAGCTGAGAAGGAGTGGATGGGCACTCAATATTAAGACTTAAATCCCTGGTTTTAAATCCATGGATATATATTTGATATAACATTGAATCATCTTGAAATTTTTATGATTGGAATTTTACAAGTAGTGAAATTGAGTATCAGAAAATGTATTTGTCTAAGAGTAGCAAGAATGTGGGACCCAGACACAGATCCCTGCCAAAGTTTGTGCTTTGTAATACCACTGCAAACTTAAGTGCATGAGCACACATGCACAGCATTTATTTTGTTATATATAACTAGAGCAGTGGTTCTCAACCTTCCTAATGCCGCAACCCTTTAATACAGTTCCTCATGTTGTGGTGACCCCCAACCATAAAATTATTTTCATTGCTACTTCATAACTGTAATTTTGTTACTGTTATGAATCATAATGTAAATATCTGATATGCAGGATGTATTTTCATTGTTACAAATTGAACATAATTAAAGCATAGTGATTAATCACAAAAACAATATGTAATTATATATGTGTTTTCTGATGGTCTTAGGCGACCCCTGTGAAAGGGTCGTTCGACCCCCAAAGGGGTCGTGACCCACAGGTTGAGAACCGCTAAACTAGAGGCTCAGTGCACGAATTTGTGCACAGGTGGAGTCCCTCTTGGTGGCCTGGAGGGATTGGGCTGACACCCACCATCCAACGCCACCTGCAGCTCCTACCTGCCACTCCTGCTCATCCCGGACCCACTGTGCCTGCCTCGGGCTCATGCCCAATCAGTCACAATCAATCTGGAGAGACTCGCACTGCTCCAGCAGCGCTTGCCAGCCATGAGCCCTGCATCTGGCGCCCTCCCAAGGGGAATGGCCTGCAGGATTGGGCTGAAACCAGCTCTCCAACATCCCTTGAGGGGTCCTGGATTGTGAGAGGGTGCAGGCCAGGCTGAGGGACCCCACTAGTGCATGATCGGGCCGGAGAGGGACCACGGGAGAGCTCCAGGTAGTGTCTGGCCCATCTCGCTCAGCCCCAATTGGCCACACCCCAGCAGCAAGCTAACCTACCAGTAGAAGCATCTGTCCTCTGGTGGTCAGTGCACATTATAGTGACTGGTTGACCAGTTGACGGTCTGCCCCTTGGTTGTCAATGCACATCATAGCGAGCAGTTGAGCAATCTTAGCATATCATTAGCATATTACACTTTGATTGGTTGTTCAGTTGTTCTGCCATTCGGTCTATTTGCATGTTACCCTTTTATTATATAGGATAATGGAGTAGCAATTTATAAACACTAACTGCATAAATTATTGTCTTATATGGTGATTAATACATATCATTAAACTATACATGGTATTTATCTTTCTCCAACTGGCTTATTTCGCTTAGCATAATGTTCTCCAGTTCTATTCATGCTGTTGCAAATGGTAAAAGTTCCTTCTTTTTTATAGAAGCGTAATATCACACGATCTCACTCATATGTGGAATATAATGATTAACATAAACTGATGAACAAAAATGGATCCAGAGACAAGGTGGCATTGAGCAGACAATCCAATCTAGGGGACAAGGCAGGGGAGGGGGTGTGAGAGATCAACCAAAGGACTTGTATGCATGCATATTAGTATGACCAAGTGACACAGACACTGGGGCGGTGGGGGGCTTGCCCTCATGGGTGGGAGTGGCCAGGGGCGGTTAATGCTGGGGGGGAGGGGGGAAGGAGACATGTAATACTTTAAACAATAAAAGTTGTTGGATTTGAAAAATACACACACACACACACACACACACACACACACACACACGAGTGGCCAGATTATTATGACCACCTGACGTTTGTAGGCAAATTAGCTATAATTTTGCACTGAAGTTGCTAGAGGGCCAGACCATTATAAATAGGGAAGCAGGTTGTTTACCACGACAGTAGAAGTGATTTTTTTTTCTGAAGATATGGGTAAACAACGTGATTTAACAGCCTTTGAACGTGGTATATATACACTGAGTGGCCAGATTATTATGACCACCCCATCAGTACTTCGTTGGGCCACCTTTTACCTTCAATACTGTGGTGATTCTTCTGGGCATTGACTCCATGAGATGTTGAAAGGTGATGCGAGGAATCTGACACCATGCCTGATGAATAGCACTGTCCAGTTCTGTGAGATTTGATGGTTGTGGAACCAGCTGCCTGATGGCTCTTTTAACTTTGTCCCACAAATGCTCAATTGGATTAAGATCTGGTGATTGTGGGGGCCACCTAAGCAAGGTAAAGTCTCCCTCATGTTCTTGAAACCACTCCTGCACAATACGAGCACCGTGGCATGGAGCACTGTCTTGTTGGAAGAAGCCATCTCCATTGGGATACACCATCAACATGATAGGATGAACTTGACCAGCAATGATACTTATCTTGTGGTATTCAGATGTTGTTCCACACGAATTAAAGGGCCCAAATCATGCCAGGAAAACATGCCCCAAACCATAACACTGCCCCCACCAGCTTGAAGGGTTGAACTCATGCATGTGGGGTGCATGCTTTCATGCTGTTTCTGCCATTTTCTCACTCTGCCATCTGCATGATGCAACTGGAAATGTGATTCATCGGACCACATTTTTTCCAATGCTCGACTATCCAATCCTTGTGTTCCTGTGCGAATTGGAGACGTTTTATCTTGGTAACTGCAGACAGCAAAGGTGTTCGAACAGGCCTTCGG
>NW_005871219.1:2837312-2865968 GCF_000147115.1 Myotis lucifugus | reverse complement strand
GTTTCTCTTTTTGTTATAGCTATCCTAATGTATATGTGAAGTCGTTATGGTTTGGTTTTACATTTCTCTAATAAATAATGATGTTTTGCAACTTTTCATGTGCTAATTGGCTATTTGTATATCTTCTTTGGGGAAATATCTATTCAGATTATTTGCCCATTTTAAAATAGTGTTCCCTATTTTTTAATTGATTTTATAGAGAGAGGAAGGGAAGGAGTGAGGGAAGGGGGGGGGAGAGAGAGAGAGAGAGAGAGAGAGAGAGAGAGAGATTTGTTGTTGCACCTATTAATACATTTATCAGTTGATTCTTGTATGTGCCTCACCAGGCTCAAGCCTGTAACCTTGGTGTATCTGGAGAAGGCTCTAACTGAGCTACCTGGCTGGGCTCCCTATTTTTATTATTAAGTTGAAAATTTTTTTAATATATTTTTCATAAAATCCCCTTTTTGAGTATATGATTTGCAGATATTTTTTCCTATTAGTGGACTATATTTTCAGTTTTTTGATGGTGTGTTTTAAAGAATATTTTTGATTTTGTCTTTGTCACTAGTGCTTTCAATGTCCTATCTAAAAGCATTGCCTAACCAAGGCCACAGAGATTTCTTCCTATGTTTTCTTCCAAGAATTTTATAGTTTTCACTCTATGTTGTGGACTATGAGCCATTTTAAGTCAATTTTTGTATTTGGAATGAGGAAGGGGTTCAGCTTCATTTGCATGTGGAGATCCAGTTGTCACAATACCATTTGTTAAAAAGATTATTCTTTCCCATTTTATTGTCTGAGTAACCTTGTTGAAATTCAATAGAGTGTAAATGTAGTTTATTTCTAGTTTTCACTTCTGTTTCTGTGAAGTATTCTTCTATTCCTAGTTTGTTGATTTTTAAAAATTATTATTTATTATAAAAACTAGAGGCCCGGTGCACAAATTTGTACATAGGTGGGGTCCCTCGGCCTAGCCAGCGATTGGGGCCGGCCGGGAGGAGGGACTGCGGAAGGTTGGTTGTGGGAATACACTGACCACCAGGGGGCAGATGCTTAATGCAGGAGCTGCCCCCTGGTGATCAGTGCATGTCATAGTGATCAGTTGACTGGTCATTTGGTACACTTGTCATAAGTGTTGCTTAGGCATTTATATATATACTAGAGGCCCAGTGCACAAAAATTTGTGCACTGGTGTGTGGGGGGGTCCCCCCAGCCTGGCCTGTGCCCAGTCACAGTCCAGGACCCCTTGGGGGATGTCCACTTGTTGACTTAGGCCCACTCCCCGGGGGATCAGGCCTAACCTTGCAGTCAGACATCCTTCTGGCAGCCAGGGAGCCCTCGGGGGATGTCCAACTAAAGGCTTAGGCTCCCAAGGGATCAGGTCTAAACCATTAGTTGGACATTCTTAGTGCTGCCACAGAGGTGGGAGAGGCTCCTGCCACCACCACTGCGCTGGCCAGCCATGAGCCAGCTTCTGGCTGAGTGGCACTCCCCATATGGGTCTTCTGGGTCCCGCCCTGCCTTGCCTTTTTTTTTTCTAAGACATTTCACTTTATTTAAAAGAAGCCAATATACAGGATATAAAGGGTATGATATTTACAACAGTACAGTAAACAGGTTGGTTTCCCGGTAGGATCAGTAGTCTTTCAGTAAGTATAAACCCCCCTTCCCCTTGATGCTCAACCCAGCTGGCAGACAAACAGCAACAGTGGGGTGGGATGGGACTGCAGGATAGAAAGTCTCCCTGAAGGGATTAAAAATCATGTAGATGCTAAAATGTCCACGAAGGGGTCTTGGGGGTGAGGGTTGCCTCTGCCTCATTCCTTTGAGGGCTTGGCAGCAAGAATGCTGAGGGATTTGCCCCAAACTAACACACGGCCCACCCTGAGCCTGTAAATCTTCCACCCATGGAATATTCCCTTCCCGAGAGAATCAGCCCTAATCCCTCAGCCAGGGCCTGGAGGAGCAGCCCAGGCCGTGGGCACAGCTAGGACTGTGGACATTTCATGGCCTTTCCACTCCCATTCCAGCTGCCTAACAACTCTGCACTGCTCCCCTCGCCCACCTCCCCCGTCACCCCATCAGGACACCATGCACAGGAGGGTACACTGGTTTTCCCATGTCCCTCAGAGAACTGGCTGTTTCTGTTTTCTGGAGTAAAAAGGTTTATGCGGGTTGGGTAAACTCTCAGCTTGGCAAGAAGTTCTGAAACAGAGCCACTGACAACACCCACCTCCTCTGGGCATGGAGCAGCTCCAGCCCTCAGAGCTCATCTCTCCAGCAGAACTGAAGGGAAGGCCATATATACCCTTCTGTCCCTCACCCTTCACATGCCCAGAACCATCAGTGTCACACTTCCTAATTCCTATCACTGTATTTCATTAGTGCCATACTGTTTTACTAATCATGAATCTAAACAGATTGGTTCAAAAAGAGATCATTCTATTTTTAAAGTAATTAGTGATGTACCTGTGAGCTTTGCATGGATGAACTAAGCACATGACCCTTTCTTGTACATCAGAACCTGCACACACATATAAAAAGAGGACCCGTTTTTGACAGATGTGAAACCACCGTTTATTTGTAATAAATAATTACACAATCTAAAAAAAAAAAAAAAAAAGACCTGGCTTCCACGTGTTCTGGGTCCCTCCCTGCCTCGCTGCTGGGGGTGCGATCAAATCCCCCGGGTGCAGCTGTGCCTGGGACCCCGCCCCTCACTTCCCTATCTCAGATCAGGGGACCACAGGCACCTTAGCACCCGGTGCCCTGGGTGCCGCCATGCCTGTGGCCCCGCCCCTCCCTTTGAGAGGGCCGCAGGCTCGGCCGCACCCTGGGCCTACATCCGGTGCCCAGGGTGCTGCCATGCCTGCTGCCCCGCCCCTCCCTTCAAGATTGCATATCCAGGGGCTTTCCCCCTGGTGCAGTAGTGCCTGTGGCCCCTCCTCTCCCTTCAGGATCGCAGATCAGGGGACCGCAGGCATAGCTGCACCCGGTGACCGAGGTGCCATCGTGCCTGGGGCCCCGCCCCTCCCTTCGCCATGGCAGATCAGGGGGCCGAAGGCCAGCCGGCACCCCTGGCCCTGGGGGTTCTGCACCCCGGCTCTCTCTTCCTCCGATTGCCATGGCGATCATGGGCACCCCAGGCCAGGGGTGTTGCCTGGCCTGCTGCAGGCTTTCCAATGGCGATCACTGGCTGGGGGGCGGGCAAAGGCAGCCCCCCAGCTCTTGTCTGCCACCCTTCTTCCATCTTTCCCCATTTGCCTCCCATCATTGCGCCTATGTATGCAAATTAGCCACCATCTTTGTTGGCGGTTAACCACCATCTTGGCTGGCAGTTAATTTGCATATTGCCCTGATTAGCCAATGTGAAGGGTAGCTGTCGTACGCTAATTACCATGTTTCTCTTTTATTAGATAGGAGGATAGACTAGAGGCCTGATGCATGAAATTCGTGGATGAGTAGGGTCCCTAGGCCTGGCCTGCGATCAGGGCTGATCTTCGGGGCGACTGGCGGGGCAATTGGGGGGCCCCCGCTGGCACCGCCTTGGCTAGCCTGGGGCCTGCAGGCTGGGGGCAACTTCTGCATTGAGCATCTGCCCCTGGTGGTCAGCGCACATCATACCAACCGGTTGTTCCACTGGTCGTTCTGCTGTTTGGTCGATTTGCATATTAGGCTTTTATTATATAGGAAGTTTTGGATTTATTCAGATGCTTTTTCTACATCTATTGAGGTGATCATGTGGCTTTGATGAATTTAAAATTTTAAATATTTAGCAATCCATAAATATAAGTATAGTCTGTTAAAATCTCAGTTCAAGATAAATATTTCCATATTGCTACATACCTGAGTTGCCTTTTAAATGCTTAAGACCTTGACTCATATTCAAGTTTTTTTTAAAATTTTAGTCTGCCTGCAGTGATGAGTCATCTCATCTTGTCTTAATTTCATTTGATATACAGAATATCATTATGTCATAGCTGTTGGGATAAAGTTAAATTTCAGAGAATCTCTAAACTTTAAAAGTACCATTTGAGGCTTTATTTGTGTTGGGAATATTTTTCTTTTCATTAAGGTGACTTATTTTAGCAACACCTAAATATAGTAAAAATTGTTAACCTGATACCCTGGCTGGGTAGCTCAGTTGGTTAGAGTATCATCCTGATATGCCAGGGTTGTGGGTTTCCTTTTCTCCCTTCTCTCTAAAATCATTTTTTAAAATGTTTAAAAATGTTAACTTATTGATCAGCAAAATATTTCAATTTAAAAATTCCTTTTCTTACACAATTACCATATAAAATAGCTTCAAATGTGTATGTGCATGTATTTTATCATTTGAATCTTTGCCTGTTTTTTCTTTAATCATTCTGCATTGAGAATATAGGCCATGTTCATATTCATAGCTTAGAGGAATATTTTAAGTCAATTTCATTGTGCATAATTTCAGAGAGTACATGTATGTCTATGTGTTGCTTTGGGGTTTGTACTTTTTTTATTGTATCATGCCCTTCTTAGAGTATTGTTTTTTCAAATTCATTTTTGAAAAAAAATTTTTTTCATTCTTTTCTGAAAAAGACTAGCATGAATAGTCACATTGTTAAATTTGAGTTTAACCATGTGATACAGATATCTCGCATTCCATAATTTGGTCATAGGAGAATGTTGTTACTTTAAAACTAAATTTTGTCATTGAAACTTAAATTTAGATCTAATAGGCACTGGTGTTTATTGTGATATATATTAAAATATGGTGTTCAGACCCACTACCAAAAGGATGTGTACATGGAATGTGTTTCCTTTTGTTTCCATTGTGTTTAGATTTATGCTTTCTTTATATATATCTCATAACCCAGTGATATTAATTTCTGAAGGTATTTGTAAGTACTGTACCAAAATACTAAAATGCCTGACACTATAATTTTGTGTTAGGTGATCTTATAAAACTTATTAGTTCAATATTTGTTCATAAATATTAGATTTATACAAAATCTTATTTTTTCATATAAATATATATTAGGGTATTTTTATATAAATAAATGAAAGTGATCCATTTGTTTGTTTTAGGGATTAATTTGATCACTTGCTTTATCTGGTATAAAAGAAGTAATACATAAATATTCTTGATATTTAAATACAAATAAGCATATTGAATTGAGTAGGCTTTATGAAGCATTAACAAGGTTGAATTTTTTTGATATTTTGAAAATCATTGTATATTCTATTTTTTAAGAATTTTTTTATTTTATTGATTTCAGAGAAGAAGAGAGAGGGAGAGAGATAGAAACATCAATGATGAGAGATAATCATTGATCATCTGTCTCCTGCATGCTCCCTAGTGGAGCTCAAGCCTGCAACTCAGGCATGTGTCCTGACTGGGAATCGAACCATGACTTCCTGGTTCATAGGTCCATGCTTAACCACTGAGCCATGCCATGGGCGGATATATATTCTAGACCAGTAATCGGAGTTAAATTTCTAAAAAAATTTATATAAATTTATTAGTGGAAAGATTAATTGTGGTTGGAAAAGATCATTTGGGAAGCTTTTATAATTCTTTAGACAAGAAATCATGAACCCATCAACTAAGTCAGGGGCAATGAGTAGGAAAAAGTGAGATTTTTAAACTACTGATTAATATATTACTGGTATAAGATTAACCATTAATTATGACTTCTTTGGAAGCAGAAGCAATGCTCACTAAAACCTACATGAATAAATCATGTCAATCTAAAATTATCGTTAGGAATCATGATAGCCGACTATTACATTATTGATTAACAATGTTCTATCAACCTGGAGGAAAGGCTTTAGCTGCATTTCAGATAATACATTATTTGATCTTTTCCTTGTCCACATTTTTGTCAGCAAAGTGAAGAGGAGAAATGTATCAAATAAGTACATAATATTACTCAAGCCCTCCATTTCTTATTGAGTCAATTCTGTTGAGACATGTTTAGAATTCATAAATTTTGTTTCCAAATCAATATAGGTATTGATAATATTCTATTATCTTTTAAATCTCTTCTTTATGCATGATTATGTCCCTATTTTAATTCATTATATTTTTTATGTCTTCTCTATTTTTTAGTCAATTTTGCCAGAGATTTATCTGTTTTGTTAGACTTTTCCCCATAAGAACTAACTTTAGCTTTGTTGATCTTCTGTAGAATACTTCTTCCTATTTTTATTGAATTTAAAAAACAGCCACTCTTTCTATGAATGAGAACTCAGAATGTTAGCCAAGAGTCAAGTACAGAGAAATGTAATATTTATAAGCCCCAAATTAACAAATCTTAACAAATTACATTTATATATTTTTCCTATTTTTGAAAAGTTGTGTTCTTATTTCTATTACTTCTTAGTGTTTAGTTTGTATTGATTTTTATTATTTTGCTCTATTCAAGTTCAGTATATTCTATTCTTGTAAACATCCTTGGAAAATATAAATGTTATTATAAAAATTAGAAAGTGGATTTTTGTTAAATAGCCTGCTTGTAAATTAAAGAACTAGTTATATTTAATAGATTTTCTCCAGTTGCTCTATGAATATTAGGTGTATTTTTTTTCTTTTTTCTTTTAGATTTATTATTTATTATTAAGACTTGTGAAGGCAAAGCATTCTTTTCTGGTAGGGTCAAAATAATCATTAAACATTTTAAGGATAATTTATACACTGGTATAAATTAAATTTATTTATTAAATAAATTAAATGTTAAATTTATTTCAGGAATCTCCAGTCAAAATATTCAAAGACTTATAGGTACAATATATTACAGATATTATTTGGGATATTAGAACTTTTTAGTGTCAGAGACTCAGCTTAATTATTTCTTAGACATAGATGTGTATTTTCCTTTTTTTGCCCTCACATTTACATATACACCCTCACTGTACACTCAAACTTTACTGTCTTACCTTTTAAGTTTTTAGAATCAGATTATTCAATGCTTGTTTTTAGGTTGCACTTAATGTAGTAACTTAAAGTTGAATGCTTATAGTTGTGGATATCTAAAGTTCCTGGTCTACTGACAACCATTTCCCCCCCCCCATATATCTCTTGTTGTTTTTATTTCTTATTTCACCTTCTTTTCTATAATTAAGAGCCAAGAATGGACATCTCACTGGAGCCATTGTATTTTCACTGAAATCACAGGCATTTCAAACATTCTCAAATTAACACTGGAAAATTATTGATTGATTTCTGCCTTACACTTAGAAATATCTATGAAAATTAGGTCTTGCAAAATCATCTAAAATGAGTAAAAAAAATTTTGTGGAAAATCAGGGATTAATATAAGCTATGAAAGGTAAAGAGCTTTCTCAGGCCCTGTCTTTGTTTTATGGTGTTGTCTGTCTGGACAAGAGTGGTTGTCTCAAGGACCCTTCAAACTCTTTCCTTTGTGAGACTTAATATGCAATAGTTAGATTCTAAGAAATGTTAGCAGACAAATAAGGTGTCAAATATTCATTGAAGATATTTTGTATTTTACATAAAGGTGGTCTAAAAGCTCATGATATCATTTTAATTTTGCCTTAAATTCAAATAATCTTTAGGTGAGAGAATTATTTAAGTCCTATTATTTCAACTGAAATTACCACTTGGCCAAATGAATTACGGTGTTTATATAAACTGTTGACTTCAATAGGACATGTACTCCTGTGTAAACTGTGCTTGGAGAATAATGTAGCACATTGTAAGTTGCATTATCTTTCTAAGACTACCAGGGCACCATTCAGCTTCCTGAAGAGTTCATTTATACAGGAGGCATTCATATTATGTATTTAGGTCCAGATATATAATTTTACAAAGTTTAAGTGTACTTTTTAAACACATGAAACAATTACAATTTAGCTTAATTGCTTTATTTAAACTTAGTTTAATACTCCCCTCGTTAAATTTAAAGCTCTCAAGATTTTAAATGCTTCCCAGGCTCATTACAACTCAGAGAAAGAAATTTTTTATGCTTGAAAGGTAATTTGATATTTTAAAATTAGAAGACATGTTGCTGTTTAGATGGTCTCATACACATATTCTCTGACAGGTTTTAAAACATGATCCCCTATTTCATCTCCACTAACCCAGAATTATAAACTGAAAAGAGAACTTAATTTCTAGCATATTAAATGTTGACTAGTCTCTTAGGGAGGAAACCACATTAACCTAGATAAAAAGAAACATGTAAATTATATTAATTTCCATGAGAAATGCAACTACCAAGGGTGTTACATATTTGTATCCTCTGACATGGAGGGATGATCTTTATAGCTGTGTGATGGGCCTGGATTCAGGATAAAGGGGAGTTGGTTAAAGTGACTCAAATATTTAATGGCAGCAGATAATGAAAAATGGGTGAATTCATTCTCTCAAAAGGGAACATCAGTCTGTGTCATGTAAGCAGAGCATCTAGTTCCTTGGACTGATTTGAATGGATATTGTCAGCGTTTCCCAGGAGGATTCTAATTTTACTTTGTTTCCTTTGCTGACCAAGATTCCTTCTGTTTGATGTATTCTTTCTTTAGGTAAGATGAATCTCAACCAGGTCAAATTCAAATTTTTATCTGGCTGTGAAGCCATTTTCTCTCCTTGAGATGACACTGTGTTATGTCTCAGTTCTGTTGCAGGGGACATTCTGATGTTCCTCAGGAAATATCCCCATCAGATCCATCTATAAGTATGCACATGTGTATAGACACTTTTACATTAGCCACTGTCATACAGTAGGTAATGAATAGCATTTCCTTGTATGGATTAATCTATTGAAGGACATTTGCATTGTTTCCAATTTTTTGTTTTTACAAATAAAGCTATTGTGAGTATTTGTGTACAAGTCTTTGCATAAATATATGCTCTCATTACTCTAGAATAAATATGTACAAGTGAAAAGCTGTGTCATATAGTTGATGAATGGTCACCTTTTTATGACTTTGCCAAACTTTTTCTATAGAGATTATACCATTTACACTCTACCAGCAATGTATGAGAGTTTCGGCTCTTTCACAATCTTGCTAACACTAAACATGGTCAGTCTTTTAATTTCAGCCATCCTAATATGTGGATAGGTACATAGTAGTATCTCACTGTGGTTTTAAATTAAATTTCCCTTATTGACTATTGATATTGAACATCTTTTTTTATTGCTTAAAATATTACAAAGATTAGTACATATGTCTCCTTTTTCCCCTCTCTTGACTTTCCACCAGCCTCCCCTAACCCCCAGTGTCTTGTGTCCATTGGTTATGCTTATATGCATGCATACAAGTCCTTCGGTTGATCTCTTACCCCGCACCCCCCCCCCCACACACACACCCTCTGTAGTTTGACAGTCTGTTTGATGCTGCTCTGCCTCTGTATGTATTTTTGTTCATCAGTTTATAATGGTCTTTACTATCCATAAATGAGTGAGGTCATGTGGTATTTTTCTTTCAGTGACTGGCTTATTTCACTTAGCATAATGCTCTCCAGTTCCATCCATGCTGTTGCAAATGGTAAGAACTCCTTTTTTACCGCCGAGTAGTATTCCATTGTGTAGATGTACCACAGTTTTATAATCCATTCATCTGCTGATGGGCACTTAGGCTGTTTCCAAATCTTAGCTATGGTGAATTGTGCTGCTGTGAACATAGGGGTGCATATATCCTTTCTGATTGGTGTTTCCGGCTTCTTGGGATATATTCCTAGAAGTGGGATCACTGGGTCAAATGGGAGTTCCATTTCTAGTTTTTTGAGGAAACTCCATACTGTTCTCCACAGTGGCTGCAGCAGTCTGCATTCCCACCAGCAGTGCACAAGTGTTCTTTTTTCTCCACATCCTCTCCAGCACTTGTCCTTTGTTGAGTTGTTGATGACAGCCATTCTGACAGGTGTGAGGTGGTATCTCATTGTTGTTTTGATTTGCATCTCTCAGATGATTAGTGACTTTGAGCATGTTTTCATATGTCTCTTGGCTTTCTAAATGTCCTCTTTTGAAAAGTGTTTATTTAGGTCCTTTGCCCATTTTTTGATTGGATTGTTTATCTTCCTTTTGTTAAGTTGTATGAGTTCCCTATAAATGTTGGAGATTAAACCCTTATCGGTGATAACATTGGCAAATATGTTCTCCCATGCAGTGGGCTTTCTTGTTGTTTTGTTGATGGTTTCTTTTGCTGTGCAGAAGCTTTTTTTAAAAAATTTCTTTATTGGTTAAGGTTTTACAAATGTGTCCTCATCCCCCCATTAAGCCCCAACCTCCACCCCCACTCATGCTCTCATCTCCCTGTTGGCTGTGTCCATTGGTATGGCTTATATGCATGCATACAAGTCCTTTGGTTGATCTCTTCCCCTTACCCCCACCCTTCCCTACTTTCCCTCTGGGGATTGATAGTCTGATCACTGTTTCTCTGTCTTTGAATCTGTCCCTGTTCATTAGTCTATGTTGTCCTCTATATTCCACAAATGAGTGAGATCATGTGGTATTTATCTTTCTCTGACTGGCTTATTTCACTTAGCATAATGCTCTCCAGTTCCATCCATGCTGTTGCAAATGGCAAGAATTCCTTCTTTTTTACTGCAGCATAGTATTCCATTGTGTAGATGTATCACCGTTTTTTAATCCACTCATCTGCTGATGGGCACTTAGGCTGTTTCCAAATCTTAGCTATGGTGAATTGTGCTGCTATGAACATAGGGGTGCATATATCATTTCTGATTGGTGTTTCTGGCTTCTTGGGATATATTCCTAGAAGTGGGATCACTGGGTCAAATGGGAGTTCCATTTTTAGTTTTTTGAGGAAACTCCATACTGTTCTCCACAGTGGATGCACCAGTCTGCATCCCACCTGCAGTGCAGAATGGTTCCTTTTTCTCCACATCCTCTCCAGCACTTGTTGTTTGTTGATTTGTTGATGATAGCCATTCTGACAGATGTGAGATGGTACCTCATTGTCGTTTTGATTTGCATCTATTGTATAATTAGTGACTTTGAGCATGTTTTCATATGTCTTTCGGCCTTCTGTATGTCCTCTTTCAAAAAGTGTCTATTTAGGTCTGTTGCCCATTTTTTGATTGGATTGTTTATCTTCCTTTTGTTAAGTTGCATGAGTTCCCTGCAAATGTTGGAGATTAAACCCTTATCGGTGATATCATTGGCAAATATGTTCTCCCATGCAGAGGGCTTTCTTGTTGTTTTGTTGATGGTTTCCTTTGCTGTGCAAAAGCTTTTTATTTTGATGTAGTCCCATTTGTTTATTTTCTCTTTAGTTTCCATTGCCCTAGGAGCAGTATCAGAGAAGAA
Source organism: Myotis lucifugus (assembly GCF_000147115.1). NCBI lineage: Eukaryota > Metazoa > Chordata > Mammalia > Chiroptera > Vespertilionidae > Myotis > Myotis lucifugus. Next base: position 2,854,716 of record NW_005871219.1, on the reverse strand, counting down.
ATTCATTCAGCATATGTTTGCGATTTCGCTGCCTGTGGATTCCTCTAGTATTTTTATGGTTTCCCATCTTACGTTTAAGTCCTTTATCCATTTTCAGTTTATTTTTGTGTATGGTATGAGTTGGTGGTCTAGTTTCATTTTTTTGCATGTATCTGTCCAATTTTCCCAACACCATTTATTGAAGAGACTGTCTTGACTCCATTGTATGTTCTTGCCTCCTTTGTCAAATATTAATTGAGCATATTGGTTCAGGCCAATTTCTGGGTTCTCTATTGTATTCCATTGATCTATATATCTGTTCTTGTGCCAGTACCAGGCAGTTTTGAGAACAGTGGCTTTGTAATACAGCTTGATATCTGGTATTGAGATCCCACCTACTTTGTTCCTCTTTCTCAGGATCGCTGCAGCTATTCGGGATCTTTTTTTTATTCCAGATAAATTTTTGGAGAGTTTGTTCTAGTTCTGTGAAATATGTCGTTGGTATTTTAATGGGGAGTGCGTTGAATTTATAGATTGCTTTGGGTAGTATGGAGATTTTAATGATGTTGATTCTACCAATCCATGAACATGGTATGTTCTTCCATCTGTTTATGTCTTCCTCTATCTCTTTTTTCAACGTCCTGTAGTTTTCTGAGTAGAGGTCTTTTACCTCTTTAGTTAAGTTTATTCCTAGGTATCTTAATTTTTTTGGTGTGATGGTAAATGGAATTGCTTTTTTAATTTCTCTTTCTGTAAGTTCACTATTGGTGTATAGAAATGCCATAAATTTCTTGGCATTAATTTTGTATCCTTGCCGGAACCGGTTTGGCTCAGTGGATAGAGCGTCGGCCTGCGGACTGAAAGGTCCCGGGTTCGATTCTGGTCAAGGGCATGTACCTGGGTTGCGGGCACATCCCCAGTGGGAGGTGTGCAGGAGGCAGCTGATTGATGTTTCTCTCTCATCGATGTTTCTAACTCTCTATCTCTCTCCCTTCCTCTCTGTAAAAAATCAATAAAATATATTAAAAAAAAATTTTGTATCCTGCTACATTGCCTAATTCATTTATTAAGTCTAATAGTTTTTTGATGGAGTCTTTAGGGTTTTTTATGTACAATATCATGTCACCTGTGAATAAGGACAGTTTTACTTCTTCTTTTCCAATTTGGATGCCTTTTATTTCTTCTTCTTGTCTAATCACAGTGGCTAATACTTCCAGTACTATGTCGAACAGGAGTGGTGAGAGTGGGCATCCCTGTCTTGTTCCTGTTCTTAGGGGGAATGGTTTTAGTTTTTGCCCATTGAGTATGATGTTGGCTGTGGGTTTGTGATATATGGCTTTTATTATGTTGAGGTATGACCCTTCTATTTCCACTTTGCTGAGAGTTTTTTTTTAATCAAAAATGGGTGTTGGATTTTGTCAAATGCGTTTTCTGCATCAATTGATATGACTATGTGGTTTTTATCTCTCATATTGAACATCTTTTCATTTGCTTATTGCTATCTTTAACTTTTTTGATGAAGTGCCTGTTCACATACTCCCCCCCCCCCCCCTTTCTTACCATGCTATTTCTATTAGCTTTTGGGAATTCTTTATGCATTCCAGGTACACGCCTTTATCAGTTATATCATTTGCAAATATTTTGTCCTCATCTCCTAGTCCTATTTTTTCATTATCTTAATAGCATTTTGTTGAAGAGGTTTATAATTTACTGATATTCAATTTATCAAAATTTTCTTTTCTGGATCATGCTTTTGGTATCACATCTAAGACATCTTTGCTTTAATCTAAAATTACAAAAAATTTCTTCAGTACTCTCTCCTCCCCACCCCCAGCACTTTCTTTGAGAAATTTAGTAGTTTTAGGTTTTATGTTTAAGTCATTAATCCATTTTGACCTATTTTCTGTTTATGGTGAAAGTTATGGAATGAAGTTTATTTTTTGCATTTCTAATTTTTTCAAGGCAATTTATTGAAAAGACTACCTTTTCTGCACTAACTTGCCTTTACACCTCTGTTGAAATCAGTTGTCTATATCTGCATGGATCTGTTTCTGGACTCCCTATTTTGTCCCCTTGCTCTAACATACGTCTTTTTACACCAATTCTTCATTGTTCTAATTATGGTAACTTTACAAGTTTTGATGTAAGTTTGCATTATTATTCCAAACTTCATCTTCTTTTTCAGTTATTTTAGTAATTTTACATTCTTTTCATTTCTATAAGAATTTCAGAATCAACTTGGCAATTTCTACAAATACCCTAAGTGAATTTTAATTGATATAGTGTTGAAACTATGAATTAACTTGGAGACATTTCCACATCTTAAATATTGAATCTTTTGCCCCTTGATCATAGGGTACCTCACTAATTATTTAGGTCTTCAATTATTCTCAGCAATGTTTTTTAATGTTAAATGTACTGGTAGTTCACATATTTTGTAAGATTTATTCCTTAACACTTGGAGTGCGGGAAACGAGTTAAGTCGGCTCGCGTGAATTGCGCGTACTCAACTCGGTTCATATAGATTTGCGGTGGAGTGCGGGAAACGTGTAAACTCGGGCCGATTGTAACTGCGTATTACCAAATATTTGTTTGTAATCCACCCTTTTGGTGGATGGAACAAAACCAAAAGACAGAGCCATCTTATATTTTGGCGGGAAATTCACCCGCACTCCAAGTGTTAATATTAATTTTTTTGTTGAGATTTAAATGTTATTGCTTTTTAATTTCTATTTCCAATCGTTTATTACAATAGTATAAAACTGTCATTGGTCTTATAGTGATTATTTTTTAAATATGTTTTTATTAATTTCAGAGAGAGAGAAAGGGAGAGGGATAGAGAAATAGAAACATTGAAGAGAGAGAAACACCTATTGGCTACCTCCTGCATGCCCTCTACTGGGGATTGATCCTGCAAGTAGGGCATGTGCCCTGACTGGGAATCTAACCAGTGAACTCTTGATTCATAGGTCGATGTTCAACCACGGAGCCACACTGGCCGGGCTATATTGATTTTTTATATTGATGTTGTACCTTACAACCTTGAAAAAAATCATAATAATTCTAGTGGGGTTTTTTTGTTGTTTGTTTTTTGTAGAATCAACTGGATTTTTTACATAGGTAATTGTGTTGTCTAAGAATAAAGACAGTTTTACTTATTCCTTTTCAATCTAGATGTCTTTTATGTTGTTTTCCTACTTATTGGACTTGTTAAAAACTTCAGCATAATGTTAAATAGAGGTTTTGAGAGTGAACATATTGGTCTTGTTTCTCATCTTAGTGACAAAGCATTCATTATTAAGTGTGATGTTTACTTAAATGCCTTTTGATCAGGTTGAAGAAGTTCCTTTTATCCTGTTTGCTGAGACTTTATATCAAGAGTGGTTGTTTTATTTTATCAAATGATTTTTGATGTCTATGAAATGATCATATTCTTTTTCTTTTTAAGTCTGCCAATATGGTGAACTTCATTGATTGATATTTCAATGTTAAATTAACTTTGTGATCATAGGATGTACACCAATAAATCATGATTATTTTTCCAATTGATATATTGTTGAATTAGATTTGCAAAATTTTTGTTTAATATTCTTGCACTTATGCTTATAATGGATATTGATTTGTTGTTCCTTGTGTTGTAAAATCTGGTTTTGGTTCTGAATAACACTGGCCTCATAAAATGACTAAGAAATAATTCCCTCCTTTTCAAATTTCTGGAAGAGTTTGTGTGGAACTAGTATAATTTTATTCTTAAAACTTTGGTAAAACTCATTAGTAAAGCCATATGATCTTGGAACTTTCTTTATGTGAAGGTTTTTAACTTTATAAATTTTTTTCTTAATAGGTATAGGTTATTCAGGTTATCTATTTCTGCTTGAAATCTTGTTTTTCTCTTTTAAAGAATTTGTCCATTTTATTTTTCAAATGTTTTAATATTTTTGGAACAATGTATTTTTTGTAATATGCGAGATTATTTTCTTAATATCTGTAGTTATGCCACATTTTTACTTCCTTATTAAGTTATTTGTATTATCTCTTTTCTTCTGATCAATCTGGATAGAATTTTGTCAATTTTAGTGATTTTATCAAATAACCAGCTTTGGGATTCATTCTTGATTTTCTTTACTTCTATTTAATGAATTTTCACTATAATTCTTATTCCTTTTCTGTTTTACTTACTTTGGATTTAATCACCTTATCTGGCTTTTTTATTCTAGTTTCTTAAGGTTTAGAAGCTGAGGACTTTGATATGAGACATTTATTTACTTTTTATCAGAGGCATTTAGTGGTAAAAAATTCCTTCCTAAGTATTGCTTTTCCAGCACCTCCCAAATCTAGCTCTGTTCTATTTTAGTTTTCATTCAGTTCAACATACTTTCTAATTTCCCCTTTGATTTCTTTTTGGAACATGGTGTTTTGAGAAATATATATTATTTTGTTCCAAATGTTTGGTGATTTTTCAAAGACCTCTGTTTTGAATTCTAATTTAATTACACCATGCAAAGAACATATTTTGTATAACAGTATTCATCTTAAATTTATTGATATTTGTTTTATTGCCTATAACATGGTCTATCTTGGTAAATTTTCCATGTGCACATGAAAACAATTTATATTTATTGCTGGGTGGAGTGTTCTATAAATTTCAATTAGGCCAAGTTGGTTGATAATGTTCAAGATTTCTATGTTCTTGCTGATTTTCTGTCTTCCATCAATTCTGGAGAGAGGCTTATTAAAATCTCTGACTCAAACTGTAATTATTTTTGTTTCTGATTATAATATTATTATGTATTTTCAACCTCTGTCATTTGGTGCACAACTTTATTGATTTGTTTTTCTAAGTTTAATTTTATTGTTCTAACTTCATTTTTATTTTTTAACTTTATTTTCAACTTTATTATAGATGTCCCCATCACCCACCTCTTTTCCCACCTTCTCCCTTCCCTGCTCCCCTTTCCCATTAGCCATCACCACACTATTGTCTTTGTCTATGGGTTATTCATATAGGTTACTTGGCTAATCCCTTTACCTTTTTTTATTCAGTCCCCCATACCATCTCCTCTCTGACAGCTGTAAGTCTGTTCCATGCATCCATGCCTCTATTTCTATATTGTTTTTCAATTTATTTTGTTCATTAGAGTCCATATACTGTGTAAATGAGATCATACAGTATTTGCCTACATCCATGGGATTGCAAAAGGTAATATTTCCCCCTTTTTTAAGACTGCATAGTATTCCATTGTGCAAATGTATCATAGATTTTTTCCCCTCCTCTACTGATGGGCATTTGGGCTGTTTGCATATTTCGGCTATTGTAAATAATACTACTATGAACATAAGGTTGCATATATTCTTTCAAATTGGTGTTTCTGGATTCTTAGGATATATTCCCAGAAGTGGGATCACTGGGTCAAAAGGGAGTTCCATTTTTAAGTTTTTGAGGAAACTCCATACTGTTTTCCACAGTGGCTGCACCAGTTTGCATTCCCAACAATAGTACACTAGGGTTCCCTCTTCTCCCAATCCTCACCAGCACTTGTTGTCTATTGATTTATTGATGGTAAACCTTGAATAGCCTCAACAATGCAGAGAAAAGAGAACAAAGTTGGAGGTATCACACTACCTGATATCAAACTATACTACAAGGCTATTGTAACCAAAATAGCCTGGTACTGGTATAAGAACAGGCATGCAGATTAATGGAACAGAGCAGAAAGTCCAGAAATAAGCCCAGGCCTCTATGGTCAATTAATATTTGACAAAGGAGGCAAAAGCCTGCAATGGAGGAAAGACAGTCTCTCTGATAAGTGGTGTTGGGAAATTGAACACCATTCAATGAAAAAATGGTGAAACTAGACTGCCGATTTATAGCAAACACAAGAATAAACTCAAATTAAATAGAAGACAAATGTAAGTCATGAAACCACAAAGATCCTAGAAGAACACATAGGCAGCAAAATCTCAGACATCACTCATGGCAATATCTTTGCTGATATGTCTTTTAGGGCAAGAGAAACAAATGAAAAAAATAAACAAGTGGAACTAAAAACTCAAAACCTTCTGCACAGCAAAAGATACCATCAAGGGAATGAAAAGGAAACCCACTGTATGAGAGAACATATTTGCCAATGGTCTCATTGGGATCTGATAGGGATAATATCCAATATATATAAAGAACTTATTTAACTCAACATCAGGAAGACAAACAATCTAATCAAAAAGTGGGCAAAGTACTTGAATAGACACTTCTCCAAAGAGGATATGCAGGTGGCCAATAGATATATATGAAAAAATGTTCAATGTCACTATTCATAAGAGAGAAGCAAATTAAAACCACAATGAGATATCACCTTCAACCTGCTAGAAATGAAGCATGACATAGCAGAAATAAATAAGAATACACTGAAAGAAATAAACAGAAGATTAGAGAAAGTGTGAAGGTCGGATCAGCAAATTAGAAGACAGGGTAGAAAAAAATAATTCACAGAACCCAAAAGAAAAACAATTAAAAAACAGGAGGACAGTTTAAGGGAGCTGTGGGACAACATGAATCATAACAATATCCAAATCATAGTAGTTCCAGAAGAAAAAGAAAGTGAGCAAAGCATAGAGAACATATTTAAAGAAAATGGCAGAACATTTATCTAACTTGGTAAAGAAAAAAGTCTTGCAAGTTCAGGAGACACAGAGAGTCCGAAGCAAGAAGAACCCAAAGAGGCCGAAACCGGTTTGGCTCAGTGGATAGAGTGTTGGCCTGCGGGCTGAAAGGTTCCAGGTTCGATTCCGGTCAAGGGCATGTACCTGGGTTGCCGGCACATCCCCAGTGGGAGATGTGCAGGAGGCAGCTGGTCGATGTTTCTCTATCATCAATGTTTCTAGCTCTCTATCTCTCTCCTTTCCTCTCTGTAAAAAATCAATAAAATATATTAAAAAAAAACCCAAAGAGGCCCAATGCCCAGACATATCATAATTAAAATGCCAAAAATTAAACACAAAGAGAATTTTAAAGCCTGCAAGAGAAAAGCAAACTGTTAACTACAAAGGAGCTACCATAGGCTGACACTGATTTTTCATCAGAAACTCCACAGGCCAGAGGGAATGACATGAAGTATTCAAGGCAATTAAAATCAAGGATCTAAAACCAAGAATGTTATATACAACAAGGCTATCATTCAAAATAGATGGAGAGACAGAGAGCTTACCTGACAAAAAAACCAAAAACCAAAAAACAAAACCCAAAAAACAAAACAAAGATCTAAAACAAAACAAAAAGACTAAAGGAGTTTATCACCACCAAACCAGCACTGCAAGAAATATTAAAGGAATTGCTATAATAATAATATTAAGTAGAGATAGATAAAGAGAAACATAAGGCATAAAGAATAAAATGGCAATAAATAAATACTTATCAATAATAACCTTAAATGTAAATGGATTACATGCTCCAATCAAAAGACATAGGGTAGCTGAATGGATATGAAAACATGACCCAAATATATGCTGTCTACAAGAGACCAACCTCAGAACAAAAGACTTACACAGGATGAATGTGAAGGGATTAAAAATTTTTCCCATGCAAATGGAAATGAAAAAATAAGCTGGGGTAGCAATACTTACATTTGACAAAGTAGACTTCAAAATGAAGGCCATCACAAGAGACAATAAAGGTCACTACATAACACTAAAGGGAACAATCCAACAAGAGGATATAACCTTGATAAACATATATGTACCCATGATAGAAGCACCTAAATATATATATACTACTGGAAGATTTAAGGGAGAGATTGACAGCAATATAGTCATAATAGGGGACTTTAACACCCTGCTGACTTCACTGGATAGATCTTCCAAACAAAATATTAACAAGAAAATAGTCACTCTAAATGACACACTATATGAGATGGATTTAATTGATATTTACAGAACATTTCACCCCAAAGCTGCAAAATACACATTCTCTCAAGTGCACATAGGGCATTCTCAAAGATAGACCACACATTATTACACAAAACAAGTCTCCACAAGTTCAAGATTGAAATCATATCAAGCATCTTCTTGGATCACAGTGGAATGAAATTAGAAATCAACTACAATAAAAATTCCCCAAAACATTCAAACACATGGAGGCTAAATATCATGTTATTAAACAATGAATGGGTTATAAATCAGATCAAGGAAGAAATAAAAAAAACAAATGAAAATGAACATGGAACCATACAAAATCTATGGGACACAGTGAAAGCAATCCTGAGAGGTAATCCATAGCACTACAGGCCTACCTTAAAAAATATTAATAAACTATCTAACCCTACAACTTAAAGAATTAGAGAACAGCAAGAAAAGCCCAGAGTAAGTAGAAGAAAGGAAATAATAACTATCTTTATGAAATAAATTACATAGAGACTAAAAGTAAATCATACAAAAGATCAATGAAACCAAGAGCTGGTTCTTTGAAAAGATTAATAAGACTGATGAACCTTTAGCCAGACTCATCAAGAAACAAAGAGAGAGGACCCAAATAAATAAAATCAGAAAAGAAAGAGGTAAAGTACAACTGACTCCACAGAAATAAAATAATTGTAAGAAAATACTATGAACAACTATATGTCAAAAAGCTGAACAACCTCGATGAAATGGACAAATTCCTAAAAAAATACAATCTTTCAAAACTGATTCAGGAAGAATCAGAAAACCTGACTAGGCCAATTACAACTGATGCAATTGAAATAGTATTCAAAAAATTCCATCAAAGAAAAGCCCAGGTGCAGATGGTTTCACAGGGAAGTTTTACCAAATATTCAAAGAAGAACTAACACATATTCTCCTCAAACTATTCCAAGAAATCAGAGGAAGGAACACTTCCAAGCTCTTTTTATGAGGCCAGCATTATGCTAGTTCCAAACCAGATAAATACATGACAAAGAAAAAAAATTACAGGCTAATATCCTTGATGAATAAAGATGCCAAAATCCTCTACAAAATATTAACAAATTGGATCCAGCAATATATTATTTATTCCAGGGATGCAAGGCTGATACATATTCACAAATCATAAATGTGATACATCACATAAAAATGAGAACAAAAATGACATGATCATATCATAGATGCAGAAAAAGCATTTCACAAAATCCAACACCCATTTTTGACAAACCTACAGCCAACATCATACTCAATGGGCCCAAACTAAAACCATTTCTCCTAAGAAACGAAACAAGACAGGGATGTCAACTTTCATCATTTTTATTCAACGTGGTACTGGAAGACCTGGCCACAGTAATCAGATGAGAAGAAAAAAAAGTCATCTAAATGGAAAAGGAAGAAGTAAACTGTCATTATTCACAGATGGCATTATATTGTACTACTAGATTTTATAAATAAATTTGGCAAAGTAGCAAGATACAAAATGAACATCCAGAAGTGGATGGCATTTTTATACATCAATAATGAACTCTCAGAAAGAGAAACTAAAAAACAATCCCATTTACCATTGCAACGACAACAAAAATTAAAGTACTTATGAGTACAATTAACCAAGGAGGTAAAACCCTGTACTAAGAAAACTACAGGACATTGAAAAAGAGATAGAAGATATAAAGAAATGGAAGAATATACCATGTTCATGGATTGGTAGAATTAACATCATTAAAATGTCCATACTCCCAAAGCAATCTATAGATTCAGTGCAATTCCTATTAAAATACCAATGGCATATTTTACAGATCTAGAGAAAATACTCCAAATTTATATGGAACCAATAAATATCCCCAATAGACACAGCAATCTTGAGAAAGAAGAACAAAGTTGGAGGGATCACAATATCAGATATCAAGTTATGTACAAAGCCACTGTAATCAAAATGGCCTGGTACTGGCACAGTGATAGGCATATAGACAAATGGAACCAGAAATAAACCCAGGCAATTATGCTTAATGTTTGACAAAGGGGGCAAGAGTATACAATGGAGTCTCTTCAATAAATGGTTCTGGGAAAACTGAACAGGTACATGGAAAGAAACTGAAACTAGACCACCACTTACACCATACATCAAAATGGATAAAAGACTTAAATGTAAGCCATGAAACCATACAAATCCTAGGAGAAACCATCGGCAGACACATCTCAGACATCTTCCTTTGCAATATGTTTGCCAATACATCTCCTAGGGCAAGGGAAACAAAGGTGAAATTAAACAAATGGGACCACATCAAAATAACAAGCTTCTGCACAATGAAAGAAACGATCAACAAAATTAAAAGGAGAACATACATACCAATGGTAAATCTGATACGGGGTTAATTTCCAAATATGTAAGAATTCATACAACTTAACAAAAGGAAGACAAACAATCCAGTTAAAAATGGGCAAAGGCAATGTTATCTCTGATAAGGGTTTAATCTCCAACATTTACAGCAGTGGTTCCCAAACTTATTTTGGCCTACCGCCCCCTTTCCAGAAAAAATATTATTCAGTGCCCCCTGGAAAGTAATTTTTTTTTAAATTTTAATAGCAATTAAACAGAAAGATATATGTATTAATGTTTCTACCTTTTTCGTAAAATATAGTAAAGAAAGGTGTAAATTAGAAACATTGAAGTTTGAAATTATGAAACTATTTATTGAACTCAGAATAGAAAGGTAATACAAAAAAAGTTAAAACAAATGAAACTGTGGCCATCACCGCCCCCCTGGATCGCTGCAGCGCCCACCAGGGGGCGGTAGCACCCACTTTGGGAATCACTGATTTACAGGGAACTCATACAACTTAACAAAAGGAAGATAAACAATTCAATAAAAAAATGGGCAACGGACCTAATAGATACTTTTTGAAAGAGAACATACAGAGGGCAAGAGACATATGAAAACATGCTCAAAGTCACTAATCATCCAAGAGATGCAAATCAAAATGACAATGAGGTACCATCTCATACCTGTTAGAATGGCTATCATCAACACATCAACAAATGACAAGTGTTGGCGAGGATGCGGAGAAAAGGGAATCCTCGTGCACTGCTGGTGGGAATGCAGACTGCTGCAGCCACTGTGGAGAACAGTATGGAGTTTCCTCAAAAAACTAGAAATGGAACTCCCATTTGACCCAGTGATCCCACTTCTAGGAATATATACCAAGAAACCAGAAACACCAATCAGAAAGGATATATGCACCCCTATGTTCGTAGCAGCACAATTTACAATAGCTAAGATTTGGAAACAGCCTTAGTGCCCATCAGCCGATGAATGGATTAGAAAACTGTGGTACATCTACACAATGGAATACTATGCTTCTGTAAAAAGGAAGGAACTCTTACCATTTGCAACAGCATGGATGGAGCTGGAGATCATTATGCTAAGCAAAATAAGTCAGTTGGAGAAGGATAAATATCATATGATCTCACTCATTTGTGGAATATAATGAACAACATAAATTGATGAACAAAAACATATCCAGAGACAGAGAAGCATCGATCAGACCGTCAAACCTCAGAAGGAAGGCAGGGAAGGGTGGGGGAAGGGGGAGAGATCAACCAAAGGACTTGTATGCATGCATATAAGCCTAACCAATGGACACAGACACTAGGGGGGTGAGGGTACGAGTGGGGGTTGGGGGGCTATAGGGGGGTAAGGACACATACTTAATATCTTAATCAATAAAGAACATTTTTTATATCTTTCTCTAATATTTGACTTATCTAACCATATCCAGGTATCATATTGCTTTCATTTATAGTTAATAGCAAATGTCTAATACTTTCAACAATAAAGATTTATTAAAAAAATGGGCAAAGGACCTAAATAGACACTTCTCCAAAGAGGACATACAGATGGACAAGAAATATAAATAATGCTCAAAGTCACTAATCATCAGAGAGATGCAAATTAAAATGACAATGAGGTATCACCTCTTACCTGTCAGAATGGCTACCATCAACATATCAATATACAACAAATGCCGGGGAGGATGTGGAGAAAGGGGAACCCTAGTACACTGCTGGTGGGATGCAGACTGGTGCAGCCATTGTGGAAAACAGTGTGGAGTTTCCTCAAAAAATTAAACATGGAGCTCTCATTTGACCCAGTGATCTCACTTCTGGGAATATATTCTAAGAAACCTGAAACAGCGATCAGAAAGAATGTATGCACTCCTATGTGTATAGCAATGCAATTTACAATAGCTAAGATCTGGAAATAGCCCAAGTGCCCATCAGTAGATGAGTGAATAAAAAATCTGTGATACATTTACACAATGGAATCTAGGCAGCAATAAGAAAAGAAGGATATCTTACCCTATATGATAGCATGGAGGGACCTGGAGAGTATTAAGCTAAGTTAAATTAACCAGTCAGAGAAAGACAAGAATCACATAATCTCACTCATATGTGGAATCTAATGAACAAAATAGACCTAGTGACATAAAAGCATGGAGCAGACTGACAAATCTCAGAAAAAAAGGCTAAGGGTGTGGGAAGAGACTATCAAAGAATCTATATGCATATATGCATCATCCATGGACACAGACAATAGTGTGGGGGAAGCCTGGGGTGCGTGGGCAGGATGGAAGGCATCAATGCGGGAAGTAAAGGGGACATCTATAATACTTCCAACTGTAAGATAATTTAAAAACAACAACAACAACAACAAAATAACCCAGAGACAATATGGTATATATGCACTGGATCTGAGGATGCAGGTTATTATAGTAAAAACATTATAGAAACAATTATAGGAATATCAGGTCCTTAAGTTGAACTTGCCATTATTTAGCTTGACACGTTTTAAGCTTTCTGTTCATTCTTGAGGTTTTATTTGCAAAAAAGAGATTATTATAGCTATACTCTCTTCTTCACAGAATTGTGAAATATTGGTATGAAGTCAGGAAAATTACTTTGAAAAATAAATATTTTTGGTAAATATAAGAACTCTACAATTTTTATATTTTATTTTTATATAAAATATTTATTACAAATATTTTTCATTATATAATCTATGTATATTTACTACCTTACTTATATATATATTTTTACAGGAACAGTCCATAATATGAAAACTCTAAAAAACCCTAATAGACTATAAAGTCACCATATAACAAATATTAAAAAATATATATTTTAATTCATTTGGAATTATTTAGATTTCTATTATTCTTATACATAAATGTCCTTATAGTTTTTAAATTTTGTCTACATAATTGAGTAAGGATTTAAATTAAAGGTGAAATAACATAACATAGCATTGAAAAAAGGGGAAAAAAAGAGCCATACTTAAATAACAGACATTACTGTATCATTGATTCCAAACTCTGTGGCCTGTTGCTTTTAGAAGCATAACTTCAAACAGAATGCTAAATTTGTTTTAAAAATAACTATAGAATTACTGAGAGGAATCTTTTGTCAAAGATGAAAGATGATTTGTGATAATGCATAGCTATTTGCCTGTCATCATAAATGGACTTACAAAACTGAATTAACAATAGAGATAATTGGGGACCTGGCCCAATGATATATTATTACACAGATAACTAGTGATAAAAGTTTTAGATTGAAGTTTATGCTTTTGAAATGCGTTTGCTTTTATAAAATGCCATATGCATTTCTATATTCATTTAAATATAATTTTGTATTTAAGACCATGGAATATATTTACTCTAATTTAGTAAACTAGGAGTATAATCTTTACTTGGCAAGTCTTATTACTTTATTTGCTTAAGTTAATGCTATTGATAAATATAAAATATATAAAGGTTAGGAACTCAGTCTATGAGAAGGACCAATCTGTATTCAGATGCTGGACCCAGAAGGTTTGCCAGGTAAAACATAAGATGTTTTATATTTGAGCTTTAGATGAACAATATGTTAGTATTTTGCTTTATGTGTATATCATACACTATTAGGTACATACTAAAAAATAGCTTTTATTTGAAACTAGAGGCTCAGTGCACAAAAATTTGTGCACTCGGGGGGGGGGGGGTCCCTCAGCCCGGCCTGTGCCCTCTCGCAGTCTGGGACCCTCGGGGGATGTCCACCTGCTGGCTTAGGTCCGCTCCCGAGGGGATCAGGCCTCAGCTGGCAGTCAGACATCCCTCTGGCAGCCCGGGAGCCTCGGGGGATGTCCATTGCCAGCGGGGAGCAGGCCTAAGCTGCAGTCGGACATCCTTAGCGCTGCTGAGGAGGCGGGAGAGGCTCCCACCACCACCGCTGTACTGGCAGCCATCAGCCTGGCTTGTGGCTGAGCAGAGCTCCCCCCTGTGGGAGCACACTGACCACCAGGGGGCAACTCCTGCATTGAGCGTCTACCCCCTGGTGGTCAGTGTGTGTCATAGTGAGCAGTCATTCCCAGTTGTTCTGCTGTTAGGGTCAATTTGCATATTATCCTTTTATTATATAGGGTTATAATGTCTGTGGGAACCCTATATTTTTATTTGTTAAATCAGGCAATTCTTTATCAATCACCATCTGAGTGTCAATCCCCTTTCTTACTTGAACATTTAGCCCCTGGCTCCATGTCATTCTCCCTGAAACTGGTTCTGTTTTGGTGATTTTGGTCTCTTCTTGAGCTTTTCTCCTTCAGATATTTGGAATCTATTATGTTAAACACCCTTTCACATGATTATATTCTAGACCTCATCATAGCAAATATGAGCACATCATTCATAATCTTAAATACTAAGAATTCCACTCTATAAACTAACACTTCCACTTGGCTGGTGTGGCTCAGTGGGTGAGAGTGGATCCATGAACCAGGAGGTTATGGTTGGATTCCCAGTCAGTCATGCCTGGGTTGTGGCTCGATCCCCAGTGTGGGGTGTGCAGAAGGCAGCTGATCAATGTTTCTCTCTCATATAATTTTAGAGACTGTAGATTACCTTTTTGTTTCTGGGAAAAGAACTAAGCATTACATGTCAGCTGAGTGTCCCCAACATAGGGTTCCAGTGGCTTTTTTGTAGTTCACATTTACAGGAAGGCCCCTTCTAACACCCAGCATTGCTATTCCCTCCCAAACAATCTATTTCATTAATCAAATAACTCAGTAGTAATTGGTTTCTTAAATATCTCCAAGTAGACTGAATACGTGTAAAAAGTTGGGCTTGGATTTGTCAGTGTATGAGAGAAAGCCTTGGTGACCTCCCATCACATTTCGTAGCAGCATCTGAAAGGGTGACACTCCATTAAATACTACTAAGATGTGGGTTTTCATGTGGGGTTCCTTTCCTGTTAACTACTATTTGCAAGTAAGACTTATTTTTAATTCTTTTCTTTGAGAACAAGAAATGGTTCATTTTTAACATATTTTGATAAATGTAAATAGATATCTCAAACTTGATCATAGCTTGCTCAGCAAGTTTTGTTAAACAAGAGCTCCTTATTTTTACTTAAACCCTTATGTGCTATAACTCAGTTTTAACAATTTAGGCTTCAGCCCACCATTTTCTCATAAGAATTTGATGAGGGATTTTTTAAATGACTTTTTTTTCCATTTATAAGCTTCTTCCTCTTTGTATAACCTTCACTCACACTACATACAGTTTTTCTAAAGTTTTGGTTCTCTGTTTGTGGAGTATGAGAATTCTATTATTAATGAAATATTGGTGGATTTTCCCCCCTGAATTGTGTGGAGAGAATAATGTTCTCATACTCAGAAAAGTCCTTTAGAATGAGTTATTCTTATAAAAATCATTACATCCACATATGTTCATAAGATACTCTATGAAATTTAGTAGTCCCATCACATGTAAGCTTCAGATATTGTTGCTTTAATGCATTCCCTCACTACTTTGATAAAAGCCTTAAGATGTTGCTGCTAGTTCTTTGATCATTTCCTCTGATGTTACAGTACCTTTCTTTTTTTTCTCTAAAAATCTGTTTTGCATAAACATGAGAAGTCAAGCAGTTTGAGTTAATGAATAAAAAAATTCAAGTTTTAGTAACAAAAATACTTATATATGTGATCAATTCTCTCACATATTATAGTCCTCTCTCTTAATGTACAGAAAGTTTATTTATTATAGATTTCTGCAAAATATGAATCATTAGCTTTAAAAAAGGCAAAATATGTTATTCAAGTTTATAACTTTGAGGTTTATACAGCTATTTCCCCATTAAATTAATAAGATTTATTAATGTAATTGGGAGGGAGAAGAGTTATATTGACCTAGATATTGATTTATTCTTATTCATTTTCTCCATCATTCCTGCCTGACTTCTGAATAAGTCTTACATTCTTTTGAATTCAGGTATGGATGGATATATATATATATATATATATATATATATATATAATTTCTAGCTTCCAAATCATCTTGTGTCAATTACATTTAATAAAAAGTCATTATGGTTTACCTATCATGTCCATACTTATGTTTAACATGTTTAACATTCTTCTAGGGGTGAACTATTAGCAAATTTTTAGCAAATTAATAATGAACTTAAGTTCTGCTTTCAACTAGACCATACCGTTAATAATACAATATCATGTATATGAAATTAGATGAAGGTAGATCTTAAGTGTCCTCTCCCCCAAAAAACTTAACCAAGTGAGGTGATGTGTTAATTACCTTTTTTGTGGTAATCATTTCACAATGTACATGTCTATCAAATCATAATACACATGCCCTAAATTACTTGAATCTAGAGTTGATATTTGAATAGAGTTGTGCTTGTATTTTATCATAGTTGGATTTCTCTAGCATTTAATTGGATATATTTTCAATTTTTTTCTTTTTTTATGTCTTTGTCCTTTTTCATTAGTTGATAGCACAATGAAATAAGCCATTATAGTATGGGACATGTAATACTTACAAGTATTATATTGAATGATAAGGAACTTACACCTACTATAATTAGTATGTTAGTCGAGATACACCCAGTTATTAACCTTCTGGGAAATATTTCAGTTAACGGATTTAACAGACTATGACAGGAGACAGATATTCTGGGGAATTTAATATTAATATTTCCTTGAAGGAAACCTCTATCTACTAGGAACCTATTCCATTTAAATGTCCTAAGCCAGTGGTCGGCAAACTGTGGCTCACGAGCCACAGTTTGCCAACCACTGTCCTAAGCCATGGCAGTATATATAATTTATATTGCTATTTAAACTCTCTCAAAATAAAAGTGTACAATTCATTGTTAATTCTCTACCATTTGGCATACGAATAACAATTCTCACAAATGCAAAGGTGTGTGGTAAATGTGGGTTCAATAAGATCAGCTTAGTCCTAATGGCAAAGGTGCAGATTGAAAGGAGGTTGGTAAAGAGCAGGAAAGTTATCACTGGCCATGACATTGGTGGCTAGACATTGTAAATGTCTAGACATGGAGACTGCATGTTTATGCTTGCTAGATTCCATGTGACTGGCCCAGGCACTCAAAGCTGACCTATACAGCAACTCTGTGCAATTATAAGAATGAATCATGTTGGCTACT
>NW_005871219.1:2692880-2837097 GCF_000147115.1 Myotis lucifugus | reverse complement strand
ATTCCTTTGTTTATTTCCACACCATAAAGCACTTACTGACCATAGTGAATTTCGACACCACCACATTTCTTGTCAACAAGAGTATGAGTTATCCTTAAAAGAACACTTATACCTGCTTTATTCTACTCTTAATCTTACCCCCTCTCTCCTCCTCCTTCTACTTATTACCTTACTTTGTCAGAATGTAATTTTAGCAGAGTTAAAACTAATAAACATTATAAATTAAAACAAGAAGTGTGCATTGGTAATCCTTTTGTATGCATGGACATTATTTAAACCTCTAAAAGAATAAAAGAAACCTTAAAAAAGAAAATAGTTGTACATATTTCTTTATTTTGTATCTCTGATCTTATTACTCATTCCAGTTTTCTTCCTTGAAAAATCATTGTATTGTTCTAATTCTTATAGTTTTCTCAGGAAAACTTCATGTTTGCTTGTAGCAAAATTTGAATTGGTAAAATTTCATTCTCATATTTTTATGCTCCTCTGAAAAAATGCTCCCTTTGCAGATAAATTCTGGAAGGTATGTTCAGTATAGAACAAAAATCATAATACTGATAAGCATGTGTACTCTTAAATAGAGCTTTTCTTCCAGTTTAGTTATTTTCTCCCCAAATTATGATAATCTAAATTATCACCTTTGACTGTCTATCTGCTCCCCCTCCTATTTCTGTGCCCATGCTTCATTCTTATTTGTATTTACAATAAAATAGTTGAATAAAGCTCATAGCTTCTTATTGGATGGACTGATTTGTTTCTTAGGTGACATTATAGAAGAACTGATCTTTACTAAAGAGTGATTCCCTTGAAAAGGTTGATTATTAAAAACTATTAGGAGAGTATTATAGTCATTGGTCTTAGTAATAAATATCCTAGTTCTCTCTTCTCTCAACACATGGTAGAACTGCAGGTTAATTTCCTTGGAAGAAGGCATGGTCATTGACAGCTTTGGCACATGAATGATGAATGGAACTTATGAGTATCACTTCCTGCAGAAGCTTTACGAACCTGCATACCACTCTTCTTATCCTGTTTCCCTGCCTCAGTGGCATGGAGATGGAGCCTCCAGATCCTGGGTCCCCCACTAATCCATACTGGACATGTAGAGTATGAAACAACATTTTGTTTTTAACTCTTTGTGGCTTTGGGGAGTTGTTTGTTACAACAACATATTCCATCCTCCCCTGTTTGACAGAGAGCAATTGTACAATTTTGGCAGACTGTAGAGTCTTGTCATTTTTCTAATCTCCAGGGAGCTGAAGTGTCAGTCATGGGAGATGCCATCTCATTTGGAGTATCCTAACATTGCAAAGGAAGAAGCTTTATACTTTTATATATGTTATGGATAATACATCATCTCGTTTGAGCATAGCAGTGCTCAGATTAAATGGCAGTCTCCATGGAATATTTTTGATTTATCAAATTTATGTATAATAATCCCTTCCCAATTTTAGCTATATTTTTCTGTCTTTACCTTAAAGATTCATTACCTTCAAAATGAAAATGCTTTTGGGAGGGAGAATATTTTATGTCTCATCAATCATTTATACCTTAGTGAATAAAGTGTATAATGAATTAATTATAGAGTTTTCTAAAAATAGTTTTAGATAGTGGTAAAGTGGGAGATGATATGGCATCATGGCACCTGTCTGACAAAAGGGAAAAGGACATAGATATTGCATACTAAAGACATATTTCGCCTACTCTATAAATTTCAAAAGGGCTGGCTCTTTGTTTAATACTCCAGTGTATGCCAAGATTAAATATAAGCTCTAGTGAAATCTTAAAGCCCTTGGCATCATGGAATAATTAAATTATATTAATGTCTTTAAGGTTTCTAGAGACTCCTTGTTCTTCAAAACTGAGTTGGGAACAAACTTAGGAAAGTCACTTGATTCTCTGGATTGAATTTACCCATTTCTTTTGGAACAATGATAAGTGTTGACATAGATGGATTAATGAGTTGATATTTCTTAAGTTCACTGAGGTAGATAAAGAGCATTTCGGAAGTGAAAAAGCATGAGTATTGTGATTATACATATAGTGATGTGCACATTTGATAATCTTGCACATCACTATATGCATAATGCTTGGTGTGCTTCTTGTTAAGGATATAACTTCAGTAGAATAAAACTTAAGTGCAGTTTTAAAATATATATATTTTTAAATTTGCGAATACTATACTTACTAGAGTGATAGTAAAATAGTAAAAATATAGATGTTTAAAAATGTTAGTATTTTAGTGAATGAACTCCTATAAGTTAGATGTATGTAGTTCTTTTTTAAAAAAGTTT
The DNA here is from genome assembly GCF_000147115.1 of Myotis lucifugus. Classification (NCBI taxonomy): domain Eukaryota; kingdom Metazoa; phylum Chordata; class Mammalia; order Chiroptera; family Vespertilionidae; genus Myotis; species Myotis lucifugus. The sequence goes on along the minus strand of NW_005871219.1, from coordinate 2,834,803 downwards.
TTAAATTGATTTTTTAGAGAGAGGGCAAGGGAGAGGGAGAAAGAGCAACATCAACATGAGGGCAAAACATCGCTCGCTGCCTCCTGAACGCCCCCTACTGGGGGTTGAGCCTGCAGTGTGCCCTGACTCAGAATCAAACCAGCAAACTGTCAGTGCATGAGAAGATGCCCAAACAACTAACTGATCCACAGCAGTCAGAGCTAGATGTATAGAGTTCTTAAATGATACTGAAATTCAAGATCATATTTGACATATAGTGTTTTTCTTAAACTACTATTTAGACAGACTCTGGAGTTAGGTAAAAACAGGGAACATTCATTTTCTAACTTCTGCACTTCCCCAAACTGGTAATGAAATCAGACTTTTGAATAATCGATATCAATTATTTGCTAAGTGACTTCTCTCTGAAAGTATAATTCATACTCATGAGTGACATAAATTATATGCTCACATCTGATTTTATTTGATTATTTCCAATGGTAACATTGATCTTGGACTTCCTGTCCAAACTTCCTGGAAGAGATATACATTTTCCTTTGGTTTACTTGATTCCTTTTTTAAAAGATAAGCTAGGGCCCTAGCCAGTTTGGCTCAGTGGATAGAGTGTCAGACTGGGGACTGAAGGGTTCCAGGTTCAATTCTGGTCAAGGGCACATGCCTGGGTTGCGGGCTCAATCCCCAGTGTGGAATGTACAGGAGGCAGCCAATCAATGATTCTATCTCACCATTGATATTTCCATTTCTTTCTCCCTCTCTCTTCCTCTCTGAAATCAATAAAAATATTAAAAAATAAAAAAATAAAAGATAAGCTAGGTTTTTTTCAGCGTTACAGGGGTGGGGAATGCCCAGCCCAAGGGCCACATAAGGCCTGAAAAATCATTTGGTCTGGCCCTGCCAAGGCATTAGGGATGAGTTAATTAAATATTTGACCAAATATAGCAGGCTATTTTTTAAGTTGATAATTTTGTATAGCCCTTGAATGATGCTATACATATTTAAATGGCCTTTACCAGAAAAAAGTTTCCTCATTCCTGGTAACATATTGGAAGTTTTTCATAAATTAATGATTGTCTTTAACTTGGCTACTTGTTGGTAAGATTAAAGGCATATTTATGGGTATATAGATTCTCAACATCCCAGGTGCAGATTATCTACACTAATAAAAGAGAAACATGCAAATTGGTGTCACTCCACTATGCCCACCAGCCAATCAGATGAGTATGCAAATTAACCCAATAAAGATGGAAGTTAATTTGCATATGCAGGTGCGGAGTGAAGACTAGATGGAAGCCAAGCGCTGCAGAAGAGAGCAAAGCTGCGGAGAAGCAAGCGGGGTGGCGGAGGCGGGAGGGAAGCAAGCGGGGCGGCAGAGGCGGGAGTGAAGCCCGCCTTGGTGGGTTTCACTCCCTTCTCTGCTTCACTCCGGCTGCAGGAAGCCCTATTCTTGCAGGAATCTTCCTGTAACAGGCCTCTAGTATATATATTCAACTGCCATTCAAAGGATTTTTTAAAATAACCCTTTTAAAAAATTATTTTTATTGTTGAGATTATTCCAGATGTCCTGATTTTTCTCCCTTTTGCCCCCCTCCACCTGGCTCCCCACTCATTGATTACAATGGCATTGTAGTATAGTTTGATATCTGGTATTGTGATTCCTAAAAGTTTGTTCTTCTTTCCCAAGATTGCTGTGGCTATTTGGCATCTTTATTGGTTCCATATACATTTTTTGGATTATATGTTCTAGATCTGAGAAATATGCCATTGGTATTTTAATAGGGATTGTGCTGAATCTATAGATTGCTTTGGGTAGCATGGACATTTTTATGATGTTAATTCTTCTAATCCATGAACACAGTATATTCTTCCACTTGTTTGTATCTTCTTCTATCTCTTTATTAAATATCCTATAGTTTTCCAAGTACAGGTTTTTTACCTCCTTGGTTAAGTTTATTCCTACGTATCTTCTTCTTATTATTATTTTGCAATGGTAAATGGGAGTGTGTTTTTTTGTTTGTTTTGTTTTGTTTAGTTTCTCCTTCTGAGAGTTCATTATTGGTGTATAAAAACGCCATCAATTTCTGAATGTTAACTTGTTTCCTGCTACTTTGCCGAATTCTTTTATTAAATCTAGTAGTTTTTTGTGGAGTCTTTAGGGTTTTCTATGTACAATATCATGCCATCTGTGAATAATGAGAGTTTTACTTTCTCCTTTCCATTTTGGATGCCTTTCATTTTTTCTTCTTGTCTGATTGCTATGGCTAGGACTTCTAGTACGATATTGAATAAGAATGGTAAAAGCAGACAACCCTTGCTTGTTCCTGTCCTTAAGGAAATGCTTTTAGTTTTTGCCCATTGAGCATGATGCTGACTACAGGTTTGTCATATATGCCCTTAATTATGTTGGGGTATTTCCTTGTATTCTCACTTTGTTGAGAGAGTTTTTCAAAAATAGGTGCTAGATTTTGTCGAAGGTGTTGCTTGTACTGCAACAACTGATATGATTATGTGATTTTTATCCTTTGTTAATGTGACGAATAATATTTATTGATTTGTGACTAGTGTACCAGCCTTGCATCCCCAGAATCAATTCCACTTGATCATGGTGTGTGATATTTTAATGTATTGCTGTATTCAATTTGGTAATATTACGTTGAGGATTTTAGCATCTATGTTCATCAGGGATATTGACCTGTAATTTTGCTTGTTTGTGGTATCTTTATCTGGTTTTGGAATTAGGGTAAAGCTGGCTTCATAAAAAGCTTGGGATTTTTTGGAAGTATTTTAGGACGATAGATGTTACTTCTTTGAATGTTTGGCAAAACTCTCCAGTGAAGCCATAAGGACTAGGAATTTTGTTTGCTGTGAGTTTTTTGATTACTGCTTTAATTTACTAGTTGTTGTCAGCCTATTCAGGTTTTCTGATGCCTCCTAATTGAGTTTTAGAAGACTGTATGTTTCCAAGAATTTGTCCATTTTACCCAGTTGTCCAGTTTGTTGACATATAGTTATTTATTGTATTTTCTTCACACCCTTTGTAATTCTGTGGTGCCAGTTGTTATATCGCTCCTCTGATCTATCTCTTCCTTACACTCCTCCAGGAGTCTTTTAAATATAGTTAGAGGTTCCTATATTGGCTGCTTATAGGTTTACCAAGGTTGTATCCTCCTCTTGAAATGACCCATTTAGTATTATGTAGTGACCTTTTTTGTCTCTTTTATGAAGTCTATTTTGTCTGATATAAGTATTGCTATCTCTTTTTTTTTCATTTCCATTTGCATGGAAAATTTTTTTACATATCTTCACTTTCATCCTGTGTGCCTTTTGTTATTTATTTGGATTATCTCTCTTTGTTTCTTGGTGAGTCTGGCTAGTGGTTCATCAATATTGTTTTCATTGATCTTTTGTGTGTGTGTGCATGGTTTTTTTTTCTCTCTATGTCATTTATTTTTGCTCTTATCTTTATTATTTCCTTCCTTCTAAATCATCTGGGCTTTTCTTTCTAATTCTTTAGTTGTAGATTAGATGGTTTATTTTAGCTTCTTTTGCAGTGTCCCATAGATTTGGGGTTGTTGTGTGTTCATTTTCATTTGTTTCCAGGATGTTTTTATATTTCTTCCTTGATCTCACTGTTAACCAATTCATTGATAGTTTAACACTACTTAGCTTCCATGTGTTTGAATGGTTTTTTTGAGTTTTTTTAAAAAATTATAGTTGATTTCTCATTTCATGCCCTGTGATGAGAAAATGCTTGATATGATTTCAATCTTTTTGAACTTACAAAATTTGCTTTTTTTGTCTTAATATGTGGTGTATGTTTGAGAATGTTTCATGTGCACTTCAGAAGCACATATATTTGGCAGCTTTGGGATGAAATGTTCTATAAATATTAATTAAATCCATCTGATCTAGTGTTTTGTTTAAAGTCACTTCAAATATATATATATATATATATATTTGAATGTATACAGCTTACCTGGTGGTCAGGGCACTCTCACATGGGAGGAGCTCTGCTCAGCCACAAGCCAGGCTGATGGCTGCCAGTACAGCGGTGGTGGTGGGAGCCTCTCCTGCCTCCTCAGCAGCGCTAAGGATGTCCGACTGCAGTTTAGGCCTGCTCCCCGCTGGCAAGTGGACATCCCCCTAGGGCTGCCGGGCTGCCAGAGGGATGTCTGATTGCCATCTTAGGCCCAATCCCCCAGGGAGCGGGCCTAAGCCAGCAGATAGTCATCCCCTGAGGGGTCCCAGACTGCGAGAGGGCACAGGCCGGGCTGAGGGACCCCCCCCCCCCCCGAGGCACAAATTTTACCTTGATCTCTTGGTTCATAGGTCGATGCTCAACCACTGAGCCATGCCAGTCAGGCTAAGGTCACTTTTTCCTTGTTGATTTTTTGTCTGGAAAGATATACCCAGTGATGTCAGTGGGGTGTTACAGTCCCCAGCTATGACTGTATCACTGTCTATCTCTTCCTTAAGCTCCCCCATGAGTCTTTTAAATATATTTAGGTGTTTCTATATTGGCTGCATATTGGTTTACTAAGGTTATATCTTCTTCTTGGAATGATCCATTTAGTATTATGTAGTGACCTTTTTTGTCTCTTTTATGGCCTTTGTTTTAAAGTCTATTTTGTCTGATATAAGTATTGCTATCTCATTTTTTTTTCATTTCCATTTGCTTGGAAAATTTTTTTACGTATCTTTACTTTCATCCTGTGTGTCTTTTGTTCTGAGGTGGGTCTCTTGTAGACAGCTTACCTGTGGGTCATATTTTCTTATCCATTCAGCTACCCTATGTCATTTCATTGGAACGTTTAATCCATTTACATAAAGGTCATTATTGATAGGTACTTATTTATGTCCATTTTCTTTTTTAAAATTTATCTTTATTGTTGAAAATATTACCAATATCCTCACATCCTCTCCCCCCGCCGTCCAACATTTACACCCTCCACTCTGCTCTAACCCCTTCCCCAGGCCTTCTGCACACTACTGTCTGTCCATGGGCTATGTATATATGCATATAAGTTCATTGGTTAATCTCTTCCCACCCCATACCCTTTCCCTCTGAAATACATCAGTTTGTTGCATGCTTCAATGTCTCTGGATCCTTTTTGTTTGTCAGTTTATTTTATTCATTAGAAATCACACCTAAGTGAGCTCATGTGATACTTCTTTTCCTGACTTATTTCATTTAGCAGCTTAGCATAATACTCTCCAGGTCCCTTCATGCTGTCTTAAAGGGTGAGATCCTTCTCTTTATTTGCAGCTGCATAGTATTCCATTGTGCAAATGTATCCCCATTTTTTAATCCATTCACCTACTGCTGGACACATGGCTGTTTCCAGATCTTAGCTATTGTAAATAATGCTGCTATGAAGATAGGAGTGCATATATTCTTTCTGATTGGTGTTTTTGGCTTCTTAGGATATATTCTTAGGATATATATTCTATCACTGGGTCAAATAGCATTTTAATTTTTTAAGGAAACTCCACATGCCATTTTCATCCTCTAAGCCTATGTTCCCCTTTCTCTATTTTTTCTTACAATAGTCCCTTTAGCATATCTTGCAATAGTTGTTTAGTAGTAATAAACTTATTTAGTCTTTTTTTGTCTGGGAAGTTCCCTATTTCACTTTCAATTTTGAATGATAGCCTTGATAGATAGAGTAGTCTTGGTTTCAGATATTTGCTTTTCATTACTTTGAATACTTCATGCCATTCCCATCTTGCCTGCAGTGTTTCTGTTGAGAAATCTGCTGACAGACTTATGGAAGCACTCTTGGAGTAACTGCCTCTATCTCTCTTGTTGCCCCAATGGTTCTCTCTTTGTCTTTAATGTTTGCCATTTAATTATGATGTGTCTCTTTGTGTTCAACTTGATTAGGACTCTCTGTGCTTCCCGAACTTGTGTGACTTTTTTCCTTCATCAGGTTAGGGAAATTTTCTTTCACGATTTCCTCAAACATCATCTCTATCTCTTACTTAACTTATTTTCCCTGGGGTACCCCTATGATGTGGATGTTGTTCTGTTTCTTGTTGTCCCATAGTTGCCTTAAATTCTTCTCATGCTTTTTAAGAGTGTTTTTTTTCTTTTTGCTGCTCTAATTTAGTGTTTTTATTTTCTACCATGTCTTCCAAATTTCTGATTCAATCCTCTGCTTCATCAAGCCTGCTTTTAATTCCTTCTAGTGTACTTGTGTTGGCAGAAATATTAGTATTCATCTTTCACTAGTTCTTATTCATGGTTTCTATGTCTTTTTTCATGATGTAGTTCCTACTATGTTCATTGTAGTTATCACTAAGTTCCTTGAGCGTCCTTATAACCATTACTCTGAACTCTATGTCTGATAAATTGCTTACCTCCATCCCATTTAGGTCTTTTTTTGAAGATTCCTCCTTTTCTTTCATTTGGAGTTTTTTTTTCTTTGTCTCCCAATTTTAGTTGTTTCTTTGTGTTTGTCTCCATGTATAGATATACCTACTATGTCTCCTATTCTTTGTGGGGTGGCCTTTTATAGTAATGTCTTGTGGGAACCAGTGATGTGGTTTCATTAAACTCTTGTGCTGGATGCTCTGGGAGGGACCCTTTTGTGGGTTATTTGGGTTTTCCTCTTGTAATTGGCTCTGAATTGTTGTTTTCCCATTCTTGGTTGGGATCTTATCTCAGGCTGGCTAACTGTGAGTCTCAATACATACCACATTGTGTGAGCTATTGTACAGGTCCTGACAGGACAAAACTAACCAGAAAACAAGTGGAAACATACAAAAGAACCAGATGACAATAGCAAAATAACCACAAAGTAGAAGAGAACAGGGAAAGGGAAAAGAGAACAAGAATAATAAGTGAAAAAGAAAGAAAAAATTAATAATAATAATACAATAAAAATAAAAAGAATACTAGGAGAGAAAAGGGGAAGAAAAATTCTTAAAAGAAAGAAGGGAGAGAAACAAATAAGAATAAAGGAAAACCATTAAAAAAGAATAGAAGAGCCCTAACTGGTTTGGCTCAGTGGATAGAGTGTTGGCCTGTGTACTGAAGGGTCTCAGGTTCAATTCTGGTCAAGGGCATGTACCTTGGTTGTGGGCACATCTCCATTAGGGGGTGTGCAGGAGGCAACTGATAGATGTTTCTCTCTCATTGATGTTACTAACTCTCTATTTCTCTCCCTTCCTCTCTGTAAAAAAATCAATAAAAAATATATAAAAAGAATAGAAGAAAGAGAAAAGAATTATGAAAAGGTAAAAAGAAAAGAAGAAAAATAAAGTGAAAGAAAGAAGAGAAAACAGTAAGTAGAATAAGAAAAGGAAAGAGGCAAATAAGAAATATGAAAGAAACAAGAAAGAAAAGAGAAAAAATAACAACAATAATAATATCCAAACAAAAAAAAAATAATAATGAAACAACAACAACAACAACAAAAAACCGACCAAGTGAAGTTTGTCTGGACAGATTTCAGTGCCTGCTTGGATTTCCCATTGTATCCTGCTCTTGTGTTGTCTGAGGCTGTTTGTATGCTGGTTTCAGAACTTCCTGGAGATATGTTTTTGCTAGCCAATGTCAGAAGTTGTCCACATTTAGCTCTTAGCACCCTGTTCAAAGCTTCAAGTGACTCACAGCATGTGGCTGCCTCCACTGGACTTGGTTGCCTATGAGAGGGGCCAAGCTGAGCTCCTAGGCTGGTTTTTTAGCATCAGGGAGAAAATGGCTACTAAAATATTGGAGGGGATGACTCAGTACAGGTATCCTGGCTGCCACCCTCTGTGTGGCTCTCCCTAACTCCTTCCGCCCCTGTCTCTCCTCTGGCAACTTCAGTATGCACTGCTCTCCCGCTACAGAAACCTATGGTGAGTGTCTGGAAAGGAAAATCCTATGTGCCAGTTCTTTAAAAAAGTAGATTTATCTCCAAGGACTCAGTTCCCTGGCTGATAGAAGCCTGGTGGCTGGTTGCTGTGTGGGTGCTGATCCCGGCTCTGGGTATCCGGACTTGGGAGCCCTTCCTGGAGTCCAGGCCTCTCTCCTCTCTGGGGGAATCCTCCCCACCATTGGCCCTTTGTTCTTGGGAGTAGGGATAGAGCCTTCTGCTTCCCGCCCTTCCTACTAGTCTAGAGGTGGTTTCTGCCCTCCCTTGTTTAAAAGTCTCCTCAGCTTGTCTTCATCTGGTATTTCAGGGTGAATATTCCCCAATTTAGTTTTAATTCCAGTTAGATTTTGGGAGGAGGTGGGAGAAAGGTCTACCCACTCTGCTGCCATCTTCTAATCCTCAACAGTGACCTTTTACCTTTGGGACTTGGATGAAAGCAATCTTAATAACAATAATGTATTATTTTTCCTTTTGGAAGGGCTAATATTCCATCTTCTCATCTGCTTTTTACTTACTCGCAGAATTACTTTTTAAGTTAATTTCCAAAGTGTGTTAGCTGCCACTTGGCAGGCAGCCATTTTTCCTATATGAACTGTTAACATTTTTTACTTAAACATTATTTAACGTAGACATTATCTATTATTGATTACCTTATTGCTCTCAAATATGTTTGACTTTAGAAAAGAAACAATCCCTTTTCTAGACATTGCTTACTTCAATATCCTATATTCTCCCAAAATCAGATGTAAGAAAATAATCCTTTGATTCTTTACATTTTTTTGTGGTTATTTTATATATAACCCATTAGATTACTATTTTTTTTTCTGTCTTTAACTAATTTAAACCATAGGTAATTTATCTTCCCACATTCTATTAGATTTTAATCTCTTTCAGGGTAATGGGAATAACTGTTTGTCTTTGTCTTCTAGTGCCTGATACATGGTAGATATTCAATAGAAGTTCATTAATAAATGAATGAATGAGTGAATGAATAAATAAATGTGGTATTAGTTTTGATGGAGAGGTTAATATGAAGGATATTAAGCCTTGTTGTTTAATATATACTGTCTACTGTGTGACAGGATCAATTCTAAGTACTTGGAGCAGAAGCCAGTCCTGCTCTGTCTGTACTTCCATTTCCCCTTACCATTTCAGCGAGTGAGATCCTGTCATCCAACAGCCTGCAAGAGAAGTTCTGTCAGAGGGCTGCCCTCAGCATGAAGGATCCACTCTGCTCATGTGTAACTTGGGCAGGATGAGTGCCTTTTTTAAAAGACAAAGGCAAGAGAAATTTGAACATAACCTTTGCATGAAACTTCAGTAATTAATATGAATGTTTTGCTTCACATATATTGTTTTTAAGTATAAGTAAAATAAGCAAATGGTGTAATTCTTACCAAGTGAAGGCAGCTTTTCACAGCACAAATTATAGTTTGGGAACGAAGTTGTATCTTTTGATTTATTAAAGTTCATGCAGATAACTACTATATAGAATGAGACCTCTTTAGTCATTTCATTTGTGAAGGCAGTGAGTTAAAAAAAAGTCCCTTAAAAATACTGGGTTATGAAAAATAATATAAATCAGACATCTTATAAGCTAAATTATATACTACATCTATATGAGAAGATAAAATATTCTTGGATAAGATACATATTTTTCTGGAGTCACACTGAGAGGAAAATTATATGTAAGGAAAATGTGATTATATGAAATATGGGGAATTTGATGGCCTTGAGTAAAAACTCAAAATGTAGTAATATTCTAAAGAAAGGTGCAATTCTTTTTTAAAAAGATATATTTTTATTGATTTCAGAGAGAAAGTGAGAGGAAGAGAGAGACTGAAACATCAATGATGAAAGAGAATCATTGATTGGCTGCCTCCTGCATGCCCCCCATTGGGGATCAAGCCTGCAACCAGGGCATGTGCCCTTGACTGGAATTGAACCTGGGACCCTTGAGTCCACAGGCCAATGCTTTCTTCACTGAGTTAGGGCGAGAAAACTGCAATGATTAAAATTGAAAATTGGTGTGGGTCAGTTTGTTAAAAAAAATGTTAAATGTGAGGCTTAACAATAAATGTGGAATCTTACGTCCATTTTTATAACAGTCATATAATTCTTGTGCATATTCTGGACAGAAATGTTACTTATGGGGCAATAATGGAATATACGAGAGCTTTTACTGTGGCCACTGCACTGTGCTAGAGTAGTTTTGTTGGAGTGCTGTTTCTCAACTTGGTAGCATACTTTAGATAAAGAAAGGAACTTCCCTTACTTGAAACTGCTGTGTCATTTCTTCTTCCTTAACTGAAATCCCAACCAAGGTTCAGGAAATGCCCTAATGAGCCACTTCTCTTTTCTCTTTCCTCCACTAACCGGATTTCAACCACTCCAAATTATTCATGATCAGTTCTTTTACTGTGGTTGTCTCTTTGGCATGGTGCTTATGTTATGGGAAGAGGGGTTATACTTTGGTGCTGTTTGTAGAAGTGATAACAGTGATAGAATCCAATCATTGCTGGTAGGTAACTAAACTAGCAAGTTAATCTTCTGTACTTTAAACAAATGTTGAAAAGGAGTCTAATCAATATCTATTTTACTTTGATATGTGTGGCTTGTTTATAATTGTGGTTTCATTTTGCATGATCAGTAGGCATCAGGATATTAGAGTAGTCAACTGTAGCTTGCTGTAATTTGGGTAAAATATACCTGAAACTCAATGTCTTATGTTAACAAGATGGAGAAATCACTGTTTTAGTTCATGATAACCAAAACAATTTCTTCTTCCAGTTTGATAATCTCAATTATTTACTAAGTTGGAACATAATTTAACATTTTATGGCATCTTATATATTATTTTATGAGTAAATGATAATTTCTGTTTATATTTTAACAATATATATTTCATTGGCTTTTAAATGTAGGAAAATATTACTGCTCATAGCAGAAATAACACCAGATAGTACTTTAGCATATGGTATTTTCCTGGGGTTAAATGTTCTTTTGGGTTTATAATGAAGATTTGGATCCAGAAAGTTTGTGTAGGAGATGTCAAGAATTCCAAAGCAATAATTGTTTACAGTAATAGTTTCTATTATAATAATGAAACTTGGAGTGGAGACTTGAAAGTTATATATTTGAATATATACACATACCTATCTGCACATATATTTTATATATATTTGTTTATATGAAAAATAATTTCATACTTTTAATATTGTCTTAAAATGTTTTATTGGAAATAGACATTTTGAGAAAAATAAACCTGAGGTAATCTTTAATTCATTTCAGGTAACATATTAGTAAGTTGCTTACTAGAAACTTTATTTAAACTTAAAGAGACTGAAAGAAACTTCACAATTCTTCCCTGCTCAGACTGTATCAACAAAGCAAAGTGAAACAGAATATGGAGTTCATTATCAAGATTATTCAGTCAGTCCTGCTTCACTTCTATTTTAGATGAATCTGAACATAGTTTTATACTTTTGAATAGCTTTTGAATTAGTACTAAATCTTTTATTATTTTGGTGGAAGCTATCTTAAAGCCAAACTTTGTGATATCCATCCTCAGAATTAAAAAATATATTTTTTTAGCTACAAAGCAAATGGGATATATATATACTTTTCATGTTTTCTATTTCTTTGGTTTTAATTATTATTATAATCATTTTTAATTTCCAGTTCCATTCCAAAGAAGTATGTATGAGTAAATTTTGTTGAACTGAAACTTGGATCTGATGTCAAAAATGAAATAAGCTGAAAAATGTTTCTTAAAAGCCAGCTTAATTTTAATGATTGTGGCACAAGTGTTTGTTATAAGTTCTAGAAAGACAAATTATGAGGCCTTTAAATATGATGCACACTTCCCGTATAAGTAAAATTTTTTGAAATTATGATAATTAACACAGTGGACATAGAAAATAAATTTGAAAACAGTGGTTTAAGTAGCTATACAGAGGAAATAAGGGAAGGAAAAACGGAAAAAAAATCTTATCCAGTAATTCCAAACAAACTAATGAAATATGTTTCAAAGGGAATGATAGCTATTGATAAAATAATGAATATATGATACATGTGGAAATGCAATCATTCAATTCTTTATAAGTCAACTTACAAATAAAATTATATGAAATCAGCTAGACATGCCAGATTCTTTATGGAGGTAAATTTAATTAATTTTATAGTAAAAAGAAAAAATAGATTAAGCAATGGAGTGAAAACAGATCCAGAAAGTTAATGTTTACAAATAGCAGATCACAATTTTTTTTTCCTATTTGGCAAAACAAAACAAATGTATAATGCAAAATATAGTTCCTGTGCAGGTTTTACTGATTATATTTATTAAGGTCAGAAAGAAGGATCTGTGAGGCATAGAGCGGATGTGTGAGCAAAGCTGAAAGAATCACACGTGTCCTCAAAAACATAACCTACCAGGGAAGAGCTTAACAGTAGTCTTGAAGAAAAAATGAATAACAAGAAACTAATGTACAGAAGTATTTCTTATTTTATAGAGTTGTGAATTACCAGCCAGTTACAGAATCTGTGGGTGGCGTGGAGGTGTTTGGCAATATATCAACATCTGGCAAATATTACTTTGCCTGTGAGACCTAGAGGATGACAGATAATTTTGTGATTCTGTTAAATTTTATTTTTGGAGCATAGAAAGCCTAGATAACTGTATCAACAAAAATAGAATAGTGTGAGAATGTATTACAGGTAGTTTATGTTAAACATTAGGAAAACTGGAGGAATCATTATTGAAAAGCTAAATAGTAAGGTAGTTTGTGGAATTTCCTCAGGTGACCTGTTTTAAGAATAGATTGGTCAAGGAGAGAAAGCCCTTCTTTCTGATTTTGTAATTGCTCTCAGGATACAGAGAGAGGTTGGGGCTAATGATTGTCACTTTTCTTTTTTCTCTCTTCAGTTATGAAAGAATAGGTGGAATTCAAAAGTAGAATTTAAAATTCTTACACAACAATTTCAAATAAAAGAAGCAAAGAGTCTAGGAAATAGAGATTGAGTTTTAATAAGGATTCCCATGCCTCCTTCATATTCACACCATGTGAGAATGTTTCAAATCTTCTCTTGCCTCTCCTGAAACACTCCTCCTCAGCCTGCGTACTAGAACAGAGTGTGGTTCACTCTCTAGCTTCTTCCACTGGCCAGAGATCCTTTCATTCCGCTCTTAGTTCCTTTCTTATTTCTTACTGTGTGAACATGTTTCCAATACAGAAGTTCATATGCACATGAACAAATTAAGTTCTGAAACATATTCAGCTTCCCTTAGATATATTTCCATCCAGATAAAAATTTGAGCCAGAACTTTCATATATATTTTGCTATATCCTTTTCTCCCTCTTGCCAAAACTCATTCTCTCCAACATCTTTTCCCACTCCCCCAAATTTAGACCAGTGCCGACTACGTTGAAAATCTGGTAGGTAATGATCTCATCAAGTGTCTTTAGGGAATTTTTCAGCAGCTAAGATGTTTACACTCTTTGCTTCTTTTGATCCTGTACAAATTCAAATGGATTTGATCCTACTGAACAATCTGAGGTCTGTAACAGTTTTGTAAGCAGCATTTTTTTTTAACATCAGACTTTAAATTCTGGTAAACTTTTAGGTTTCTTAATTAATCGTAGTCTAAGAGGCATCATCCTTTAGTTATACTCTCAAATGTTTCTCTCCACTTAATCACTTTTCCTTTTCTGTAGCTTATTATTGCCCTTCACATGTGAAAGGCACTTTTCGAATGATGGATACTTTTATCATTCCATCAGTACTATACCTACTATTATATGTTCTTTGCATAATCATATCAACCTTCTCTACTTTTTCTCTGCTCTCAAATTTTAAAACATCAATAGTTTTTATTGCAAATAAAAAAACAATTTTTTATTAGCTTTTTGAATGCTTCTTGTGGACATGTAAGTGTAGAAACAAGTCAGGGGCGGAGTCTGCCCAAATGAGATGACTGATAACCTCATCCTCTGGAGAATGTAGAAAATGTGTGATTTTGTCTTGAGCAATCACTTAGTTAATATCTATATAAGTGTACTTAAGTTTAAGGTATAAGTAGAGGCATGTACCATGTACTACACTAGATTCTGAGGATACGCTATGTAAGATATATGACCTGCCAAGGAGCAACTGCATTTCACCAATTAATCATACTGGAAAGTGCTACAAAAAGTGTATGTGAATTTGCTATTAGTCTGGAGTTTTGCAACCATCAAAATATGATGGTTTAAGTAGATATTGAAAAATAATTAGCTATTTTCTAGGCAAGAAAAGGACAAGAGAAAGACATCAAAGCAAAACTAGCATGGAGTTGTAAAAAGCGGCACATTCACTGGTCTTTGATTAGAGCTTGGGATCTTCACAAGGGGAGTAGCTTGGTCTGACTGTGTTTCAGTGGGATATCTCTGTCCATTTGGAACACACACTAGAGTCCTTAATTTTTGATTTTGTTTATAGAGTGTACCTACTGTAAGAGAGCAAGGACAAGCATGTGTCTCTGGATAGTACTTTGCAAAGCGGTTGTCCCCCTGGCAAGAACAGAAGACAAGTATTTGGCTAAAAATATGATAGAACCTATTTCATAAGAAAATCAAAGGTGATGGACTATGTCATTTTTCACTCTAGAAAGAAGTACTTAAATGGAACATGGACGACTCCCAAAGCAGTGGAACAAGCAAATATTTGCAAGTGATTTAGTCATTTCTTTGTGATTGCTTGGCTTAGTCCTGATAGAACACACTGTGAAATAGGAAGTCAGTTCAGCATTTTTAGCTTGCTAATTTGCCATGTGACTTTGAGTATGTCTCTCTCTCTCTCTCTCTCTCTCTCTCTCTCTCTCTCTCTCGTGTGTGTGTGTGTGTGTGTGTGTGTGTGTGTGTGTGTGTTTGCTGAATATTTTCAGTTAAATTAATATCTAGCATCCTGTGTGGAGAGCAAAAGACTGGGATCTGGACTGAGTGTGAAGAAAGAGTCTAGTCGTGTTAAAGTTAGGTCTGCTGTGCCCGAAGAGCAGTGCTGCATTTATTCCTGGGATACCAAACTTATATTGAATATGGGAGCTCTAAGACTGGAAATACAGCTCAGTGCCTAAAGGTAGGACCTCTCTCCTTCTTCCTATGGGATCCAGGATCTCACATTTCAGATAGATTTTCAGAGCATGAAAGATAACCATAAACTACTATTTAATATATCTGGCCTTTCTTCCCATAATACCCTCTCCTGAAAACAACCTCGAAGGATGTTACCTTAGCCCAGAGTTCTCAGAGCAAAATTAAGTATAAAATGAATTTGGGAAGTAACCTTTAATTTGTTTTTTGTTTTATTTTTCTTTATAGGTCCCCTCTGCTCTTCCATATTTTCTAAAAATGTATTGCCAATTAATTTGTTACAACATGAAACACTGGTTATATTAAGTAGTATCTAAATTCACTTATATTCAGTCCTTTTGGACACACTCAGTGAAATGCATGACAAAACTCGCTGTAGTTTTCTAAATACAAAACAGACAGCAACAACAAAATAGCAAGCAAATATACTTCAAAATACACTAGTAGGAAATAATTTACAAAATAAATGTATACACGAAAATATTAAGTCCTCTCCTGGGATACATTGGAGTCAGTAAATGCTAACTTGCTTGAGTAGCAGTCATCTTAGAAGAGTTTTAATCAGTATCAGTATCAGCTATATTACCTGAAATCTTTTCTCTGTTCTCCACCAGTTGATAATAGCTAACATTGATTGGGCTCTAGTCAGGTACTAAAAGGCTTTACATGTATCACCTCTTTTGAGTCTGACAATACCCTTGAGGCAAAAGCTGTTATCTTTATTGTTCAGAAAGGTGAGGTTTCGGAAGGATACTTAACTTCCCCAAGGTGACCAGTGAGGAAGTGATGGAGCAGGGACCTGGATCTAGGTCTGTGTGGTGCTTAAACATAGGTAAATTATGCAATCATTTTTCCTCCCACTTTTAAATTTAAACTTCATCTTTGTTGTTCTTTTTCATTCATTTTGAACCCGAGCCGATCTTTATGCCGCAGAAGGAAAACAGTTCAAGAGAGAAGGGTTAGGGAAAATCAGAAAGTGCTGCGATGCTAAAAATGGTTCCTGGGCTTATGTATGGATAATGAGGTCTTTGACTGTGTTACATTTGCAAAAATAGCAGTTGCAGAGGTAACAAGGGACCAGAATAGATGGCTCCAATTCATAAAAGAAAGGGGCAGAGTGAAGACACTCATTAATGTTGAAGCAGTAGAAGGATAACTCGTGACAAATATCAAGTAGATTTGCTTCACTTTGGTCAGAGAAAGGTCATTGATTATTTTTGGTTAAACTGGTTCACAGAGGCCAGGTCTCCACTAAAAAAGGGAATTAATTGCTTCCATTTCCCACTAATTGCCTCAACATTTCCCTTTGCTTTGTCATTGGAGATTTGGTCAGACAGGCAAAAAGTCAAAAGTCAGAGTTTGATGGAATCTACATAAAAAGGGAATCTGAGGAGACCAAATTATGGCATTTGGTGTAATAATGATAATGATAGTTAGCATTTTTTCCTGGGAGTGCTGTAGATTTTTAGAGACCTTTTCAATCTTTAATCAGACCGTAGGGCACATTTAAGAGAGTTCACTGTTTTTATTTCCATCTGGAGGATAAGGCATCACAGAGAGATGAACCAACCTAGGGCAAGTCTCCTGAGATGCTAATCCTGTAAATTGGAGTATACTCTCCTATGTTGAGTTTTAGCTGGAAGCTCGGGCTCTTCCCCGTTATCATTCATTCAAGTTTCTTCAGAGTTTTTAGGGTTTTTGTACATTATCATCACATTACAACCTCTACCAATGACTGAAAAATCAGCCAAGAAATAGTGTGGAAGGTTTTGATGTTACCACAGTTGCTTAGTTTGAAGGCTATTAATTGATGCTACAGCCATCTTCAACTAACAAGACATTTGCCCGGCTCGTGTGGTTCAGTGGTTGAGTGTCAATCTAGGAACCGAGAGAGGTCACGGTTCGATTCAGGGTCAGGGTACCTGCCAGGGTTGTGGGTTCAATTCACTGTGGGGTACATGCAGGAGGCAGCAGATACCTGATTTTCTCCTGAGTTGATGTTTCTATCTCTCTACCCCTCTCCTTTACCTTCCTCTCAAATCAATAAAAACAGTTAACAAGTTAACAAGACATTCTCCTTTGTATTTGCTGAATTAACCAGTCTTTGAAATCTTGTCCAGCTCCACCAACACCCTTTGAGATATGTGAGTTTTATATTTCATACATTTTGCTTTATTCTTTTCGAACACAAAGTGGCGATATAGATAGTGGAAAGAACATGGGCTCTGAATATGATAGATCAGTGTTCAATCATTTTGGCTTCTCTGATTTATTTGTAACACCTTCAGAGATCCGATAGACAAGTTCTGTTCAGGAAGTCACAAGACTGTAATATCAACTACTCTTCTTTCCTTGAAGAACCAGAAATATATTATTAATTTATTACAATATAGGCTCTTAGAAACATGGTAAATTAGAATGAACATGGGTTTTAAAGCAAGCTCTGCCATAACCGCTTGTTTAATCCCAGATCGCTCATGTAATGTGATTGAAACTCAGTTTCTTCATATAAACCTGATATACCTTGTTGGGTTACTAGTATATGGTTATTAAATGTGACAGTGAAGGTGAAACACCTAGCTCAATGTCTGCATAGATGGGGACCTAGAAACTAGCCACATGCTTCTTAGTGTTATTATAAATAATAAAGATATTAAATGATGACACTATTAATTGCAGCAAGACCAAACAAACATAAGATGCTGCTATAAAAGAAGTTTAGTTCTTTATAAAAATACTTCATTTGAACAAGATGCTCTCACAGTTATAGTGAACTTGAGCTGGACTCTCTTCCTGTGGTCAGATGCCTCCTACAGCAAGTCCTCCTTACCCTACCTGATTAAAAGTGCTGTGCTCACGTGAAGTCATTTAGTCATCAGGCAGTCCTAGGAATTGAGTGGTATTATTGCACTCACTGTACAGGTGAGGGCATTTACATTTTGAGAGGGAAATATTCGACTCACAGGAACATAGATTGTCAGTGAGGAGCTCAAGTTTGAAGCCATGTGGGCTAATTCCCAAACCTGCTATTTCAATTGGTGCTCTAACAATGCTTTTGAGACATCAAATTGCAATTCAAGCTTGTCATTTGTGCAAGCTGAGAAATTAAATCGCCCTCACCCTCATTTTTAAATCAAGTAAGGGGATTCTTAAAGCTAGTAAGGGGATTCTTAAAGCTTATCTTTCTTCTGACAAAAAAGGCTATTCACAGTAAGAACAGAAAAGCATTATCAACAGTGACATCTATGTCGCCAAACTCTACATTAGGTTCTTTCTAAGAGCTTTAATTTAATTTTAAAAAGTATAACTAGCCGATTCGCTTATCAGGACACATGTCTCAGTCCTCTAACCGAGAAATGCTAGGAACTGGGCATATGGGTCCTTCCTGCTCCCATGGTGCTTTGCTCTAGCCTGCCCCTCCCCCTCGCCTCCCTCTGTACTTCTCAGGCAGGTCCAGTGAACCTTTCTGCCCAGTGTTGAAGCTGAGGACCAACTCTGAAGAGAGCCCTAATTATCAAACGATTTGCTCACAACTTTTTAGACTTGTTTCTTTTAAACAATGCCACTTAATAAAACTCCTTTCAAATACATAAACAGGGCATACCTACTAAAACAGGAAGAGCGAAGATTGGTTTGACTGTTTTGATGAACTCGACTGCTCAAGTCAGTCAAAAAGTAATCACCAGTTAAGCAAACCATTTTGACAGATTCTTGGCCCACTGTGACTGCTTGTTTGACTGGCTTGCCTGTCAGGTGAAAGTGGTCAGATTGACTGGAGACAATCTATCTGGAAAATTATCTTCGGAGGACGTGGGTGTCTGTACACCAGAATTTACTTTAAATAACTTTATTTGAAATCTGTACCTATTTTCCTGGGACCAGTGAGAGAAGTTTGAAAGTGACACATTGCAGCATTTGTCTTTCTAGAGTGAGATGTCTTTCCACTTGCTAGGGCTGGCAGTATATTTATAGGCTGGAAAATAATCACACATTTCCCTGTGCACAGATAGAGTTCAATTACATTGAAACTCTACCCTAACTTGGGCAAGCACTAACAAGGCATCATATCCTCTTCCTCTTCTGAAGGGTTGACGCTAGACATATGACAGCAAATGACTTCTCAGCAATCAGGTTACCAATCCAGTCACCAATTGTGGTAAGAAAAAGTTGACCTTGCCACTAATCATAGTTCTTCTTAGAAGAAGACTTTGAGAGAAGGAAAACACCACAAAAACAGCAAACAAAACCTTTGAGGAGGTAAGAGAATCTAGTTGCCATTATTATTTGAGCTGCTTTTAAAAATCAAGCCCATGTATGTATCCATGCGTATGTTCCCCTAGGAAATTTACTTTGAAACAAGCTTCCAAGTTTGGGCAAGACAAACACACCACTATAAATATGTGGAGAATGATGTATTCACACATTTATGGGGAGAATATAATAGGCTTGTTATCTGCTGTAAGCACAGTGTTATAAGGTGTGGCCTAAGTGGTTGAGTATCCTAGTCCATTTACATTGATCATTTGAAATATCCTGTTATTGTTTGAAAGACTTTCATGTGCTGCTTTCCAACACTCCTAAAATTCTAACTTTTTCCATGAAAATGTCTTGTACATGTGCAGGACTTAGATGCTACTCTGTGTACTTTTATTAAATAAGTTCAATGGTAAGATTAGATGGAAGTTAGGGCCAGAGTATCGGTAATGAATAACAGGATGGCACTGTTCTCAAAATAGCTTGCTTAGAAGTCATAGTTTCTTTTGTGTTAGAATCACTTGATGTATCATTCTATTTTTTAAAAAATTTTTGATTAATAGCAGGAAAGAAAGCTTACTTTAGCCTTGCTTTCAAAGTTTTTGCTTTTTTGTAATTTTATGATTGTTTTAAGCAATAAGCCCTTGGACCTGAGTAAAAGAAGCAAATTACATGTCATAGTTTAAAGAATGCTAGAGAGAGTCCATCAGGGTATACACATTTAAAATTTTATATGTTCACTACATGTTAGAATCATTACTAGTAATGTTTCAACGATCATCTTGATGCTTCAAATGTTTTACACCTTAAGGATCATTTCCTTTGGCTATGAAAATGTACAAATTTACCTCTCTGGCAACAACTCATGCTGCTGCCTGTTACATTGTTCCCTGTTCAGCATTCGGTATTATCATTTAAAGACATTTTTTAATTTGAAATGGAAACAGCTTCATTTTAATAATTATTCTGATGAAAAACAAAATCTCAGTCGTGAGACCAGTGAAGATTTGAAGCCTTGTTTTGCTTTAGAGCTCTTTAACCTATGCATTATCTTCACTTTCTGAAGTGTAGAGCATAGAGAACAATGCTGCTCACGTCACTGTTGTGAGGGTTACGTGAGGCAAGACTGGGTAGTGCTCCAAGTTCTGTGCCTGACACTAAGCAAAATTTCTATACTCACCAGCAATGTATGCCATTTTTATCACTCTGATTATTAACATAGTTTTTACTTTAAAAAATATATTTTATTGATTTCAGAGAGGAAAGGAGAGGGGGAGAAAGATAGAAACATCAATGATGAGAATCATTGATTGGCTTCTTTCTGTACGCCCCCTACTGGGGATCAAGCCTACAATCCCAGTATGTGCCCTTTACCAGAATCAAACCCAGGACCCTTCAGTCCAAAGGCTGACACTCTATCCACTGAGCCAAACCAGCTAGGGCAACATAGTTTTCACTTTAAAGAGAACACCAAAACAGAGATAAGCAGACATGGATGAGTTGATTTTTAACTTTGTGATACTCTAATAACTTTAGTTATCTCCTCAGTAAAAAGTGTTAAATAGGGGATCACAATCATAAGGGATCAAATATGAGATATATGAGATCATAAAAGGGATCCATGCATAAGAAAGTGCTGTGTAAATTGTAAAATGTTGTATAAAAACACATTTTACTGTAAGTCTTATTCACTTTATTGATTATTGCCTTTGGGTTCCATGCCAGTTGTTTGCCTTCCCTATAATTTTGTGGCCGCATATTTAAAAATTCAGTTTCAATGACAGAGAAGACACACCAACTGTGACTCTGATGGTGAAAATAATGAAAATGGTGGAAGTGTTTAAAAATCAAATGATTTATGCCATGCATCACTGTCTTTAAGTCCCATGAAAGCATCATATTTCAAGTTAAGAAAATGACCACCATTTTGTCATTGTAAAATATTCTATGAACAGTAAGGAAAGGGATTACAACCATGTTTGAAGCTGCAATTTAGGAGCTAATTTGCCATGGAGAAGGGGAAGCCTGTTTAATAGACAAGTACACGTTACCAATAAACCTTTTATGGCAGAATTTTTGCCACTACCAAGAAAGTGATCAGTATTAACAAGCATGAATATTTATGACAATTTTGAATGGTTTCCTAAGGAGGAAGGTATGTGAGCAATTGAAAGGAAGAATAAAAATGTTATAAAAGTCAATGGGGCCCTAGCTTGTTTGGCTCAGTGGATAGAGCATCAGCCTATGGACTGAAGGGTCCCAGGTTCAATTCTGGCCAAGGGTACATGCCCGGGTTGCAGACTCCGTCCCCAGTGGGGGCGTGCAGGAGGCAGCCAATCAATGATTCTCTCTCATCATTGATGTTTCTATCTCTTTCTCCCTTCCTCTTTGAAATCAATAAAAATAGATTTTAAAAAGAAAGTCAATGGGGAGAGGCTGTGAAGCACCTTGTTTCCCATGGACAGGAGCCTTCAGAGGATCCAATGTTCTGGGCTGGGACCACAGCTCTCAGCCTTCCAGTTCCCTTGCTCTCTCACTATTTATACTTTCTCTTTGACATGACTGAGTCTGTTAATCCACTGACTATTCAATTTTCTCACCTTTTGGTCTTTGTTCCCTTTCACATCCAGCCTTTGCCCCACTCATTCCAGGAAGTTCTCACAAGCAGAGTCCCTTCTTGCCCCATTGTTGTCTGTCATACCTGATAATCCTTGTTCAGCGCGGCCTCTTAGCTCAGCCTCCAGGCAGCTGCCAAAGAAAACGGTCCAGGACAATATGCAGATTGAGGACTTTACAAATTAGTGATCTTCAGTGTTAGTGGGACCTTCCTCTTCTCTTCTATTCCATTTAGTAGGTTTTGTACACTTTATGTCTCTCATCCAACTTTATATCTCATCACCTCTGTCCACACCCTCAGCAGATGAATTTGCCTATAAGTTTACTGAGAAAATCTAATTTAGAAAGAAAATATTTTCAACTCCCTCCTCAGAAATCAAAAAATATCTTTATTAAAACACATTCTTTCTTTTCCCGTTTCGTAGAAAGAAGATGCTTTTGTCAAAACTAGGTCCTCTGCTTTAGATCCATTCAACACCTATTTTTCAGTCACCTACTTAATCAGTCATTCTTTCTTGCTTGTATCTACTACCTCTCTTCAATTAAATGTTACCCTGTACATGTAAACATGAAGTCTCTCTCTACACACACACACGCACACACACACACAACAAAACAAAACAACACTCCCCATGTATTGACCCCAGAGCTATCTATGATAACTTAAGTCCCCCAAGACTTCTCATTTTATGGTCAAGCATTCCAAAAATTTTAAAGCTGATTAAGAGTATAAACTCTGGAAGTACACTTCCTAGGTTCAAATCTTGGCACTACTAGCTATGTGTCCTTTGACATATTACTTACCTTCTCTTTGCTTCAGTGTTTTCATCATTGAAATTAGAATGAGAATAGTTCTTACTCCATAGGATTGTTGAGACAATTAAAAAATTAATACATGTAAAATGCTTAGAATAGTTCTTGTCATAAAGTAAGCATCCAATGTGTTGTAATCACCATTGTTGTTGTTTTTTCTCATTCACTCATTTGTTTGTTTCAAAAATATTTATTTAGAACATGTCATATACTAGGTGCTGTGAACAATAAAGGATGTCTAATTATAAGTGAAAGAGACAATTTCTTTGTCCTAAACAAGCTTAGAATGTAGTTGGTAACATAGGTAACAAATAATCACATATGAATAATTAGAACAATGTGAACACCGCAAAGGATTGAGAAATGGAAAATATTAGGAAAGGATCCATTTAAACAAAGTAGTCAGGAGACTTTATAATCAAGTCTTGAGAGATTAGAAGTCAGTCTTTCAAAGAACCCTCCAGGTGCAAGTTTCAGGCATGGAAGAAAAAGGTGTGTCTGGAGGATAAATGGGGTGGGGGGAGTGTAGTGTTCATTTTATTACATTAACTAAAAATAAAAGTCCACTGTGGCTAGACCAAGTGAGCACAAGGGAGAGTGATATGAGATGAAGTTGGATAGGCAGGGAATCACCGATCCAACTTGTAGGCCATAACAAGCAAACTGGATTTTATTCTAGATGAAATGAGAAGCAATTGAAAGATTTTAAGCAGGAGGGAAGAGAAGACATTTTATGATTCTAAAAGTCGATTCTGAAGATATATGAAGAAGAATTGAGATTCCTTTTTTTTTTTTACAGTTGCATAATATTCCATGGTGTAAATATACCCACCCCGTTTTTATCCACTCATCTGCTGATGGGCACTTGGGCTGTTTCCAGATCTTAGCTATTGTAAATTGCTCTGCTATGAACATAGGGGTGCATACATTCTTTCTGATGGTGTTTCTGGATTCTTAGGATATATTCCTAGAAGTGGGATTACTGAGTGAAATGGCAGTTCCATTTTTAGTTTTCTGAGGAAACTTAACACTGTTTTCCACAGTGGCTGCACCAGTGCACCTGGGTTCCCTTTCTCTACAGCCTCACCAGCACTCATTGTTTGTTGATTTATTAAGAAGGATCTCTTACCTTTGAGACAGCACGGAAGGACCTGGAAAGTATTATGTTAAGTGAAATAAGCCGGTCAGAGAAAGACAAATCTCACATGATCTCACTCATATATTGAATCTAATGAACAAAATAAAGTGACAAACAAAATAGACCAGAGACATGGAAGCATAGAATGGATAGAGGATCTTTAGAGGGAAGGGGGTGGGGAGAAGAGGTGGGAAGAGATCAACCAAAAAACTTATATGCATATATACATAACCCGGGGATACAGACAATAGTGGGGTGAAGGCCTAGGGAGGGGACAGGAGTAGGGAGAATGGGGGTCATGGGGAAAAAGGGAACAATAATAAAGATAAATAAATAAAAAACACATAAATGGATATTAAAACCAAAAGACAAAATGTTTTTGTTTTTTTTGTATTTTAAAATAAAATAATCTAAAATAAGAACAGTTGAGGACAGCAATGGAGGGTGCTGGAAGATCAGCAGTGGAGGACTTATAGTTAGGGATGATGGTGGTTTGGACTAGAGCTCTGATAATAACAATAAGGGTAAATTCATTTGCGATACTTCTTTTTTCTCATTGCCTTTGATCATACTTTTATTCAAAATTGTCTGTCCACAGTGATTTGACCTTTATGGAAGAAACAAATTTAAGTTTATGCCACAGGCTTCTTTTCTGTGGTGGCTATCTATTCTGCGGGCTTCTTCTCAGCTGCTGATCTCTTGGTGGCTGCAGCCTTTTTCCCACCAAAGGCTTCTGCTTCTTAATGCCAACAGCCTTCTCTCCTTTCTCCCCGACCACAGGCTTCTGGCCTGGAAACCCTTCTCATCTGATTGGCTTCCAGTGCTGCTGCTGCTCATCCACCCACAGCTTGTGGTTCTTGGCCTGGCGAAGAATGGTGTTCCGGCGCATGGTCTTTTCATACGGGTTTAGCTTCAACATGATCCTCAGGCTTTTCAGTGGATTCTTCTTCAGGACCCTGTGGTGAATCTTCTTGCGTGGTGCTCGGAGGGCTCTTTGGATCTCTGGGCTTTTCAAGATTCTGCTCAGGTCTGTACTGAGCATCTTGAGCATGGGAAGGCTGTAGTTACTCTTGATGGAGGCAGCTCCACGCCAAGTGCCAACAGCTCATCTAACTTGCGGAAAGCACTTTCAGTCCAAATGCAGAAACGGCCCACATGCCCTCCAGGTGCAAGTTTCAAAATGTTCAGTTTGCTGACATTAAGCAGAGTAATTCCAGGGATGTTTCTGAAGGCTTTGATGGCACTGTTATCCTCATTATAGATGATGCAAGGTCCCCTGCGCTGGATATGACCACAGTTTCTCATTTTGTCCTTGCCAGCTCTCATTCACTAAGAGTCATAGATCTTTTTTGTATCATTTCAGGCCTTAAGTTTCTTAAGAAGCAAAACAGCCTCCTTGGTTTTCTTGTAGCCTTCTACTATATCGTCAACCACCAAAGGAAGTTCAGGAACTTCCTCAATGCGGTGACCTTTAGACATGACCAGTGCTGGGAAGGCTGAGGCAGCAAGGGCAGAGCAGATGGCATATCGTCTCTGTGTTGTGTTTACTCTGCGGTGCCAAGAGCGCCAGGTTTTGGTTGGTGCAAACATGTGGCCCCCACGACACATATTTCCAAAAGCACCCTGGTCAGAACGATGAGTTCCACCACCTCAGACTCTGGGAATTTGAGCCACAGCTCTGCCAGGACCCCAGGACTCAGCACTGGTTCGATGCCCTGCCAATTCACTGACAGCATAGGGCTGGTCTATTGTTTTTGGCAAGTTGGTGTGAAGAAAGTTCTCAACATCTGGTCGAATGGGAGCCTTGAACACGGCAGGCAAAGTGACATTTTTTGCCAGATGTTTCCCCCTTTTCAGAGTACACAGATATCAGTGGATGGGCACACGCCATGGCGGGGAGAGGGGAAGGCCACACTCCATTTGCCATACTTTTGAGAGCTAGCATGGACAGGCCGGATAATATGTGTGGGTGAGGAAAATAAAAGATACAAGGAAGACTATCCAATTTCTGAGTTGAGAAATTGGATGAATAATGATGCCATTAACTGAAGACTGGGGAGAAACAGGTTTTGAGGGAATAGTGAGTATTTGGGCATATAATTTTTAAATTTCAAGATATTTGTGAGTAATCTTTCTATCTCTGTCTCTCTCTCTCTCTCTCCCTTTCTCTCTCTCTCTTTCCGTGTGTGTGTGTGTGTGTGTCTTCCTCTCCCTCTAATATATACAAAGCTGAACCTGCAAAGAAAGAAAATTTAGGATTTACGTTCTGTTAGTGTGTAAATTGTATTTAAGCTGTGGGAATAGATGATATCAGCCACAGTGAAAAGAAGAGAGAAGGTGCCTAGTGAGGAGTCTTGCAACACCTCCAATTCACTTCTCAAGCCACTGTATTCCAGGGTCCATCCTCATGGGCCATCTGAACAGAAATGCAGATTTGGGAGTCAGGCATGTAGGAGGTGTTTGAAATCATGAGAACAGATGCTTCCTCTGAGAGAGTGTGGAGAGAGAAGAAAACGTGCAAGTGCTGAGCTCCCCTACCCACCCCCCCACCCGCCGTCTTCTTATTTACAATTCCCAATGCCCCTCCTGTCCCTGCAGGCTGACTGCAATTCTCACCATCCTCTGAGATCATTCTCCGAGGAACACTAGTGACCCAGTTATTCCCCAGTCTGTCAGCAATGTTTTCTGCTCTTCCTCTTCCCGCATCCCTGTAGCGTTGGACTTTCTAACCACTTCTTTCTTTCTTATTTTGTCTTTGTCATGTCACTCTGTACTAATTTTTAAAATATTTTTTTTGAGATTCCTTTAGTCTTTCCTGTGTATTACATGTTGGTGTTTCTCAGAGGTCTTTACTTCCTATTTTATCCTTTTAATTTTAATCCTTCATCCTGTGTAGCTTGATCTAAAACTCTGATTCAACGACTTCTTCTAAGCTGGCAACCAAATCTGTATTTCTAAATCCACACATTTAACTGTTTACCAGATCTCTGTCCTGGGAGACACTCAGATTTCATTGAAATTATATAATCTTTTCATTAAAACTTTGCCTCAATTCCTTATTTTGGTAACTGCTATCTTCTTCACCAGTTCCCCTTTCATACTTCAGCTTCTTATGTGACCCTTTCTTCCTCTTCACTATATGTATAAATGAATCAGAAGTCATATATATATATATATATATATAATTCCTCTATATCAGGGGTAATATTTGACTTATCTTTTCAATATTAAATACTATTGACTTTACTTGGAACCTTTATTCTTCTCTCCTGAAATATTAATGAAAACTCCTAAATATACTTTTTGCACCCAGTCTGGTTTTTCCATAATTCAGTCTCCATATTGTTGCCTGAAAGATATTTCTGAAATACTAGTTGATCATGTTACCATCTTGCTAAAAGCATTTTATGGTACATCAGGACTATAAGCTTAGGGTGATATTTATTCCTCTTTATGAGCTGACTTCTGTCTAGTTTTTCATTTTCATCTGTCCTCACCTATACTTTCTTGAGATTATACTAAAAGAGAAAGAAAGAAAGAAAGAAAGAAAGAAAGAAAGAAAGAAAGAAAGAAAGAAGAGGAAGAAAGAAGAAAGAAAGAAAGAAAGAAAGAAAGAGAAAACAAGGAAGGAAGGAAGGAAGGAAGGAAGGAAGGAAGGAAGGAAGGAAGGAAGGAAGGAAGGAAGGAAGAAAGAGAAAGGAAGGAAGGAAGGAAGGAAGGAAGGAAGGAAGGAAGGAAGGAAGGAAGACGGAAAAAGAGAAAGAAAAGAACAAAGGAAGGTAGAAAGGAAGGGAAGAAGGACATTTCGCCTTTATAACTTCTTTTACTGGACTATTCTAACAGCCTTGAGAAGTTAAAGGTGTTAGATTTAGAGAACTGACCTGGTAGGATTTTCTGCAGCTATGATAGGGAAATCTCATACTGCCATGCTTTCCGTGCAGGGTGTTTCTTAAAAGCCATCAACAAAATTCTTAGTGCTACAAGAATGAGAAAATAGAACTTGGAATCAAATTAAAAAGGAGTACATACATACTAGTTTTCTATTGCTGCTGCAATAAAATTCCACAACCTCAGACTTAAAATGACGCACGTTACCTTATTTAGAGGCAGGACTCTGCAATGTTTTTCACGGAGCCAAAATCAAAGTAGCACCAGGGCTGAGTTTCTTTCTGGAGGTTCTGGGAGAGAACCTTTTCCTCGCCTTTTCCAGCTTTAGAGGCCGCCCAGTTCCTTGGCTCCCTGTTTGTCACTGTGGCATCTGCTTCCAGAACCACGTCTCCTCCTGCTCAATTCTGACCCTCTGGTCTCCCTCTAATGAGGGCCCTCCCAGATGTTACATTGGGCCCATCCAGATAATACAAAATCATCTCTCCATCTAAAACTCCTCAATTTCATCACACTCACAGAGCCCCTTTTATAATGTAAGCTCACATAGCCACAGGTGGGAGTATTACTGTGCAGACATCTTTGTTGAGGAAGGCATTATTTTAACTACCACAGAATAACTGTAAATAATTGATAAAAGTTTAACAGACTAAAATATGTTATAATACATTTTTGTTTTCTCCTTTTAGTTTTCAATAAAAAAGTCTTATTTTAATTTGTTAGTCTGCTAAAATTGTATGGAAAATAGAATCCTGGATTTTCACCTCTGAAGTTACAGTAAAATACTTTCCACATATTCCAAAGCTACACTATTACCTACCATGTTGATTTTTTTTTATTTCTCAAAAGTAATTGGCACAAGAGAAAGTTCTTATTAATAACATTTTGTTATTCCAATTCTTGCTACCTTTTTATAGGCATTTGTTCATTTCTTAAATGTATCCCTGAGAGCGAGAAGTTAAAAAATACTAAATACAATAGACATGATATTTATATAGAACAAGCCAAGCTGAAAATAATACTTTCTCCCTTCACCTCCTTCCCCATCCACCCTTTCTCTCTTGTGAAAAGGAGTTAGAGATTCTTAGGAAAGAAACACAAAGGCAACAGCAATGGTATAAGGAAACTAAAATTTCCGCTGGGAAAAGGGGCTAGGACTCTTCAGTGCACATTTAATACATACATCTAGAGACTAAAGTGGAACAAGCACCTTAAAGAAAGACGAATCTAGAGTTAATATTTTCTGATGTTAGATTTTGATTGTAGCTATGTCCCATACTATAGGGAGATCTCAGATCTTGCAGCATCTGATGGTTACCAGACAGATGAAATAAAACACAAAATAAAACAAAAAAAATCATAAGTGAATCAAGTAAAACTACATTAAAAGTGGGAGGCAACTCCAAGGTTTTTCCACCAGGGAGTACAGGTGGTTGGTTCATATTTGTATTTGAATATAGAACATTTTTTTTTCAAATAGTGGGGGATGGAGTTAAGTTTTATTTTTCTTGTGAACTAATGATAAATAACTTGCAGTTGAACCTATTTGTAATCAAAGGACAAGAAGTTGAGTTCACTTTTTGCCAGTACAATTGTGAGGAAGTCAGACAATCTGTTTGCGCTTCAGTTTCTTCATCCATAAAATGAAGATAAAAGTCCTTACTCAAATCACTGGGATGTTTGATTCAACCTGTGATTGTGGCTACTATGATTTTGCATTCTGAGCTTTCAACTAGTCCATGAGGTCCTGTGATCAGTCTTCTTGATGAATTAATGTTTCATGGCAATGTACTTTCTGTAATGATAAAAAAATTAAAGCAGATGTATGTTTTTTTTATTATAAAAGAGCATTGCTCTTCAGTGACAAGGGTAAGGTAAAACTACAACAATGATATAACTGAAGGCCTTTCCTACAAGAACGCACAATCACTTGAAGAATTTGATTAATGGAGATAATGTAATAACAGATACATTTAGAACATAGAGACCCAAAAATCATCATATTTACTAGTTAAGTAAAACAAAGAGAATATAAATTTTACATTTTCCTACTGAGAAATGAAAGTAATATCTACAAAAATTGATTGATAGACATGTACTTATGTAACAAAGCCATTTTCCTTAGTTTGTCAATCAAAATGAATAATTTCAATGTCTCATTTTCTGCTAGATCATTTTAATATTTAACTACCTAAAATACCCCCAATCATATTCTTTAGAAAATGGTTAGACTGGAATTCTGCAGTTCTAATGATGACATTTTATTATGATAAAAATGACTTCATTAATTGATGATCATATATCAACTCATAAAGTAGATAAAATATTTTAAAAGTTTTCAAGTCTAAGATAGTATAAAGCCATTTGAAGTGTTTAGAAAATTTTTGAGAAATAAACATTTATAATTCTTTTATTTTTACAAAGTTGTGTATGAATTTCAATATAAATTTAACCACATTAATTGCCCACTTTCTTTTATAAAGTCTGTATATGTTTATAATCTATTGATATTTTGCCAAATCTAACCCTTAAGATATAATTAAAAAGGAAAAATACAATGTATTAGTAACAGGATGATACAAGAGATGGCAAGAATTGTAGGGAGGTTTGATTTTTATCCCACTTGTCCTTATGAGTGGCTTTGGTTCTATTTTAGAACATGTGAATTAAAAAAAAAATGCAGTTGATGACTTTCCAAGATATTTGATTTATGACCTTTTAAAAAATTCTGTCTTGTTTCTCCTTTATTCTCTGCATCCTTGAAAGAACATTCACAACTTCATAATGAAAATAATATCAAAAGGTTACTATACCGAGGATGAAAAAATAATACATTCAAGCATTTCATGAGAGCTGTTTTAAGTTGAAAGTAACTGTAAAGTATAAAGCATCATTTAAATGTAATTGTTGATTTCTGAAGCAAAATGTCTTTTGTTTTATAAAAATAGTCAGAATAAATATTAATGCTTAAACATTATTTCAGTCAGCTAAACATCTTCATGAAAAGAAATTTAAGAAATTTTACTGAATCTAGCTTAAGTAATTAACTTGTGCATTTCCATACTTATAGGAAACAATTGAGTTGTATGAGAAACTTCTAAAAAAGCATATAAATGGTAGTATTAACTTATTTAAATGTAGCTATTAGCACCAAATGCAAATATGACTAATAACACAAAATATAATGTTATACCTGGATAATTTATTCTTAAATAATGGAACAATACATTTTTTCCATCATAGAATTGGTTTACTGACTTGGAAAGGACATGTCTTTTTTTTTTTTAATCCTCACCTGTGGATATATTTTCATTGATTTTCAGAGAGAATGGAAGAGAGAGGGAAAGACAGAGAGAAATATCGATGTGAGAGAAACACATCGATTGGTTGCCTCCTGCACATGACCTGACCAGGGCCCAAGCCAGGGAGGAGCCAGCAACCAAGGTACATGCCCTTGACTGGAATTGAACCTCGGACGCCTCTGTCCGCAGGCCAATGCTCTATCCACTGAGCAACACCAGCTAGGGCTGGAAAGGACATATCTTCATCTCATTAGTTCTTTATATATTATCAAGAAAATTTATTTAAAAATATTATGTATTAAAATTAAAATTTTAATACATAATATTTTTGGAAAATAAGCAATTATATATTTCACTAGTTAAAAATCTAGTTGTGATGACCCACTTGAGTCTTTTATTTATGATATTATAAGATTAAATGAAAAAAATATATGCAAAGCATATAGCATAGTCCTTTCTACATACATTAACCCTCAATTTTTTGGACCTTGATTTAATAGACTTTGAATTTAACAGACAAAATTTCTGGTCCATATGTCACATGTGAAAATTAACACCCTGTTAATTTTAATATGCCAAGATTTGTTTATAATGAAATTAACTAGTTACTTTTTGTTATTAATTCATTGCTATTTTAACAAATTTTAGTGAATAGGCCATATGTTGGAAAAAACATTGTAGTAATTCCCCCGACATAAATATTAGATACCTACAACTACAATCTACATATTCTACATATTTAAATCCAAGAGTGACCATTGGTAAACAATGTTCAGCAAATGATTAGTACGTGATCACACCACATCACCTGTGGAAACTGGTTCTGTTGTCCAGAGGTGTGACTTTCTGCAGCAGATTTTTTTTTAAATTTATCTTTATTGTTGAAAGTATTACTGACATCCCCTCCTGCCCCATTGGTCCCGTCCACCTGGCACCCGCCCCCTCTAGGCCTACCACACTATTCTGTGTCCATGGGTTACACATATATGCATATATGTTCTTTGGTTCATCTCTTCCCTCCCCCTTCTCTCTGAGATTCCTCTGCAGCAGTTTTAACCGCCCCCGCCCCCAATGTTCCCACATGCACTGAACCATGCCCCAGCCCTGTGCATTTATTTACTGGAGGTGACTGGTAAATGCACACACTTACTGGGCTTTTCAGTATAAATTTACAGCAATGCATATAGAAAACTGTTCTGTGAAATTAAACTTTTCATACGTACTTAACTTTTTTAGACAGTGAAATGTCTTATTTAGTAGACTATTCTTTTTTTAAATTTACCTTCATTGCTGAAAGTATTACAGATGTCCTCCTTTTTCACCCCAATGACCCCTTCTAGTATTTACCTGACAATGTAACACACACAAACTTCAAATAAGCATTTTGCAAAATGTGTGAAACTAGTCAATGGAACCTAGGGGAAAATAGAGTTTAGAATCACAATAGATTTTCCTTAATGTAATTAGAACTTGGGAGTCTCCCCTGCTTTGTTCCAGGCCTCTCCTCTTACAATTTTGTACATCCTCTAATTATCATCTCATCAGTTATCACCTAAGTATAGATGTTACATAAATTGCATCCATAGCCCATACCTTACTTCTGATTTCCAGACCCAGCTGACCACCTTTGAAACATCACAAACTCAATGTATTCAAAATCAAACTTATGATTCTATCCCTAAGTCCCAGTCTTCTACATGGGCAAAACTATCCATTCAGCAACTTAAGCCAAAAAACTCAGGTATCATTTCTTAATCAATTTCTAACATCCGTGGAAACCAGCTACTTGTTTCCATGTGACCACTTTACCCTGATCACATGGACCTAGGACAAGCAGCTCTTGTTTCTTTCCTGGACTTTATCATTTTACACCCCTAACATTCACCCAACCAAACTACTATGACCCCTTCCTTATGATAAAGAAAAATAAGTTACCTTTCTGTACTTAAAGAATTTTATAGTCTTGTCCTACTGGCTTACCCACTTCCTAGCACATCATAATCTCTCTGCTCTAGTCCCATTATTTCCTTTCAGTGCGTTTTTCTCATCTTGCTTCCTCCCACCAGGGTTTTGCACACGCTGCTCCACTTCCCTGGAATGCTTTTCTATACTCTCCCTCTTGTTGCTTCCTGTCATACTCCAGATTCAGCCCTATCGTTCCTTCCTCAGGAAACTTACCCCTGACTTCTGTCTAATCTTTCTCTACATGCTCATACTTCCTATCATGTGTAGCACTTGAACATTTACAGTCATTTGAGTGATTGTTTGATTAAAAATCTGTCTCTTTCACCTCTCCATGAGCTATGTGAGGAGAGAGATTTTGCTCACCATGCTTGACTTTGCTCACCATAATTACCAACCCAAGTGGCTAGCAAATAGAGACATGCATATATTTGTTAAGCAAATGAACTAGTAAAATTAGTAACAGAGACTGACTTTTTTGCAGAAAATGACTATTATTTGAATGATTTGTTCCCATTTTTATCTAGGTCTTTCTGCTTGATTTTGTGAGAACTTTTGATGTCATCGGGTTTATTACATTGTGTTATAATTATATGTTTAATTATCTCTATCTCCTAATAGATTGTGAACTCTTTGAAGACTGGATTATGTCTGTTGTGTTCATAATTTTATTCCCAAAGTTTAAACAGTAACATAAAACCTAATGTGTGGTAGGCACTCAAAAATATTTATAGAATTAATGAATGCTAAATCTGTGAATACAATGTCAATATATTTTAAAGCATCGTGGCTTAAGATTTTTGTATGTTTCATATTAACTTATTCTGGTTATTGATGATGTTGCCAGTTGACATTAGTATGTGCATGGCTCTTGTATTATTTTGAGGCCAACATGAGCTGGTCAGTCTCGATGTGATTCTTGATTGATGTCTATGGTTCAAAAACTCCAAATATACATGCTCTTCCAAAACAGATTAGACTAAATAAACCACAGTTACTGCTGCTTTATCTAATTCTTTTAGAGGTATAAAATGGTAATTTTACTGAGATACTAACATAAACAAAACAATACAGTAGATGGAATTGGATTAATTATAAGAGATTACAAGGGAAGCTTAGACTTTCTAGTGCAAATATGAGTGCTTGTGGAGTGCAAGCATTTTTACTGCTAGAACACTATTGAATTAGGAAAACTCTGATCAGTAACATTCATGCCTCCTAAAGTCTTTTAAGTGTGTCCTCAGAGACACACTGTTGGAATTATCCACATTCAAATGACTGGGACTGAAGGAATATATTAGAATCATATTTTATATTAGTATCTTTCAAATAGTTTTGGATTATATAATACTCAACTGAAATATGCTGACATTTACTCAGAAGCTAAGTAAAACTTTTGATGAACTGGGCCGTACTTTGTTCAGTTGTTATATCTCAATCAGACAAGCTCGACTTTATAATTTTAGTTTTAGTCAAGATGAGATTTATGGGTATATAAATATCCAAAGACTACTGTGAAGAAAGTGAGAGTTGAAGAAATGAGTTATTAATCTTTACTACAGAACCTTAACAAATGTCATATAGCTTTTATAAGTAGATACCTAGGAGGTAGTAGATTCATAAGCCCCCCAAAATAGATTTCCTCTTATAAAGCTCTGATACTTGGAACATAATTAATAGTTACCTATTACTCACTTGTGAAGTCAAAGCTTTTACTTCATTTATTAAATTCAAGCTTTAGTACAAAATTAACAAAATTAAATACTGTCACAGTGAATGGGGATGTCTTCCTTGTGTGTGTGTGTGTGTGTGTGTGTGTGTGTGTGTGTGTGTGTGTTTGGTGACAATGAGTATGTTTTTATTCACTATCACCTGGTAAAATATTTACAAGAAATGTATTTCTGGCTGAATATATTTCTTTCTGTCCTTGCAGATAGCTATACATGCTTACTAGGTAGGTGCCCATGTTTGCTTGATTAATTTGTTTGACTAGTAAATTAATGGTGATAAAGAGTCTTGTTACTGAGCTAATTTCTTATATGATGTTTGTCATCACTTTTTAGTATTGAGTTTTAAAAGACTAGTACCCTGAAGGTGTTTCATCTCCTCCCAGGCTCCGTGAACTCTGTTTAGATAAGTGGTCTCCAGGTGGATGGTGACACATGGGTCACAGACCTGCTTTCGGTAGAGGCATGACTTTCCCAGAGGACTGGCTCTAACAAAGAGCAAACTCTCATTGTTTGCTGAGTGACTGTTGAAAGAATTAGCTGAGGGAGGGCTTTTACCATTATCTTATGTTTTCTTTATCAAAAGATAACATTTTAATAATTATCTTTATTGTTGAAAATATTACAGATGTCCCCCCATTTTCCCCCATTGGTTCCCTCCATCCTGCACCCACTCCTCCCAGGCCTTCACCACACTATTGTCTGTGTCCATGGGTTATGCACAAATGCATATAAGTTCCCCAGTTAATCTCTCCCCACCCACCTCCTACCCCTGCCTTCCCTCTGAGATTCATCAGTCTGTTCCATGCTTCTATGTTTCTGGATCTATTTTGTTCATCAGTTTATTTTGTTCATTGGATTCCACATATGAGTGAGATCATGTGATACTTATATTTCTCCTTTTGGCTTACTTTTTTTATGCTAAAAGGTAGCATTTTTAAAGAAGTTAAAATATATACAAGCTTTAATGAATATAAACACATAGCAATATTTAAGGAGCTATGATACAACTGGTAAATATGACATGTACACCTTATACACAGGGTTTGTGGAGTCCTCTAAAGGTTGTTTTTTTTCTTGTTTGACTATTTCTAAAATTTCCTTGTACAATATACTCTCCCTGTTGTGATCCACTGGATGGATTCTGAAACCCATATAAGAATTAGGTCAAAAGATGATAGTGTAGAACAGTGACAAATAAATTGGGGGATGATTCATGTATCTAAGAGCATAAGTTGAAAACCACTGTGTGAAGATGAGGATGACTGGACATGGGGACTTTGAGAGTCTTTCCAGTTGGCACTGCGTGGCTGGCTCACATTCCTTCTCAGCTCTTCCACCCAGCGGGACATTTTAAATCCAAATGCAAATAGGACCACCTGATATTTTGTTAGTATTAATTAATTTCTAACTACATATTTGCTAATTTGTAGAGTTGAAAACTTCCAAGACTGATCTTAACTTTGAGAGGAAAAAAAAGACACCAGGGATTTGATACTCTAAATCATCTTCTGTTGTTTAAACTGCTAATGTCAGAGAATGAGATCCCACTTTTCTCTATGGTATTAGGATGCTTTTGCATGAATTTCCTTCAACTCTCCCCAAAAAGCAAAATTCCTGTATCTAGTGTAGTTCAAAAAGCAAGACTAGAAAAGGGGAAAAAGTAGAGATCATAGATACATATATTTTGTGCTTGTGATTCCCCAATTATTTGTTTTCTACAACCATGACAATGCTTTTTTCTCTTCCTTTCTGAACAACTCCTTTCCTTTAGCTCATTGTACTTGCAGGAATTTGTGTGATTCTAATCATTTTTTAGTTCTATTTTTACTGTTGACACTATTACAACAGATGTCCCCCATTTTCCTTCCCTTTCACCTTCTCTTCCCAGCCTGTCCCCCTTCCCTCTGGTCATCACCACACTATTGTCTGTGTCTATGGGTTTACATATATGTTCTTTGGCTAATCTCTTCACCATTTCCATCCAATCCCAGACTCCTGCCTCCCCTCTGACAGCTGTTAGTCTGTTTCCATGTATCCATGCCTCTCTTTCTATATTGTCCATTATTTTATTTTGTTCATTAAATTCCATATATAAGTGAGATCATATGGTATTTGTTTTTCTCTGACTGTCTTCTTTCACTTAGCATAATAATCTCCAGGTCCATCCATGATATTGCAAAAGGTAAGATTTCTTTCTTTTTTATGGCTGCATAGTATTCTGTTGTGTAAATGTACCATAGCCTTTTTATCTACTCATCTACTGATGAACTCTTGAGCCATTTCCAGGTCTTAAATATTGTAAATAACGCTGCTATGAACATAGGGGTTCATATATTCTTTCTGAGTGGTGTTTTGGAATTCTTAAGATAAATACCTAGAAGTGGGATCACTGGGTCAAAAGGCAGTTCCATTTTTAATTTGTTGAGGAAACTTCATACTGTTTTCCACAGTGGCTGCACCAGTCTGCATTTCCATCAGCAGTGCACTAGGATTCCCTTTTCTCCACATCCTTGCTAGCACTTGTTGTTTGTTGATTTATTGAAGATAACCATTCTGGAAGGTATGAAATGATATGTCATTATGGTTTTAATTTGCATTTCTCTGATGATTAGTGACATTGAACATTTTTTCATATGTCTATTGGCCATCTGTATGTCCTCTTTGGAGAAACATCTATGCATGTCCTTTGCCCATTTTTTAAAATCCTCACTTGAGGAGATGTTTCCATTGATTTCAGAGAGAGAGGAAGGGAAAAAGAGAGAGAGACAGAGATAGAGAGAGACAGAAACACATAGAGAGAATCATAGATTTGAGAGAGAAACAACAATCAGTTGCCTCACGTATGCCCCCAAACCAGGGATCAAATCTGCAACCTAGGCATGTGCTCTGACAAGGAATCAAACACACAACATTTTGGTGCATGGGACGATGCTCCAACCGACTGAGCCACCCAGCCATGACACCTTTGCCCATTTTTTTTTTAGTTGGGTTGGTTGTCTTTCTGGTGTTGAGTTGTGTAAGTTCTTTATATACAGGGTATCTCAAAAAAGGCATACACATTTTAACAGCTGATAGATCAAATTTGAAAGTGAAAAGTATTTTAACAAAAACTGCCTTTATAATTATTCAAAGTATGTATATACATTTTTGGGGAAACCCTATAGTTTAGAAATCAACTCCTCATTAGATATATCATTGAAAATATGTTCTCCCATACAGTGGCTTCCCTTTTCATTTTGTAGATCGTTTCTTTTGCTGTGCAGAAGCTTTTTAGTTTGACGCAGTCCCATTTTTTTTAATTGGTTTGTTTTGTTTCTCTTTCCCTAGGAGATATAGCAACAAAAATATTGCTATGAAAGATGTCTGAGATTTTACTGCCTAGGTTTTCTTCTAGGATTTTTATGGTTCTGTGACTTACATTTAAGTCTTTTATACATTTTGAATTTATTCTTGTGCATGGTGTAAGTTGGTGGTCTACTTTCATTTTTTTTGCATGTGCATGTTCAATTTTCCAAACACCTTTATTGAAGAGATTGTCTTTCCTCCATTGTATTCTCTTGTCTCATTTGTCAAACATTAATTGACCATAAAGGCATCAGTTTATTTCTGGGTTCTCTGTTTTGTTCCATTGATCTATACTTAATTTTAAAAAATACTTCAGATTACTCAGTAAGCACAGTTTTGGGTTCTCTTATTAATGGGTCTAAGCAATTTTATAGCTCATTAATACATATATTTCTTTTTAATAAATTTATTGGGGTGACATTGGTTAATAAGATTATATACATTTAAAGTCTACAATATTGTAATACATCATCTGTATATTGCATTGTGAGCTTATAAATTTAATCCCCTTCCATCATCCTACTAATATATTGACTCCCTTTACTGTCTTCAACCATTCCCACCCCCTTCACCTCTGGTAACCACAATACCTATATTTGTGATTTTTTAAAAAAGACCTACATCTCTCTTAGAATATGGGAATTTGACTACATTTGAAACAGATTTCTTTAAAAATTTTTAAGTTAAGTTTTATATTTTTATAACTTCAAATAATGGAACTTAAAAAAACACATACCACACAATTCTATCTAAAGCCTAGTTTGAGATAATTTATGTATCCAAATATGGAGTCTTCAGGATAATTGGCTTTGAAAACACTACTCTGCCTTTGTAAGTGCTATCAAAGTTTCAGTCA
This sequence comes from Myotis lucifugus, assembly GCF_000147115.1. Taxonomy (NCBI): domain Eukaryota; kingdom Metazoa; phylum Chordata; class Mammalia; order Chiroptera; family Vespertilionidae; genus Myotis; species Myotis lucifugus. The sequence goes on along the minus strand of NW_005871219.1, from coordinate 2,795,916 downwards.
GATCAGTACCAAATTATATATTTGGGCTTTTTACTCGAGCTGATTCATATTATTCTGTGGGCCTTTGATCAAAAATAAATATAGTGGATGTTATAGTGCATGGCCTAGATTTTCCCCTGCATGACTGTCCTGCCTCTGATTAAAGCACATGGAGCTGACATTTTGTACAAAACAATGGTCAAATATCTGTAATATCATAAGTTCTACTATATATATATATATATATATATATATATATATATATATATATATATGGTCCTTTTTCTTGGCTGCCAGGATGCTCATGAGTAAATTTTATATTAAATTACAATATTAATCTTCAGCCTACATTTTCTGGTGCAACTACCTCTCACAAACATTCACAGCTTCTATTTATTTACAATATTTCAACAAACAGGGATACTATAAATAAAAAATATATTTTAAGTGAAATAAAACAGATTTCTATACATAGAGAAAACCTTGGACTTAAACTGACCATTATTATATTTAGTTTCCAGTAGCAAAGTGATAATATTGAGACATAATGCATAGTTCTGGAGGTATGATTTACTTATTGTTTTCAATAGCAAAATTTCCCTATATGTAGATGGTCTTAATCTCTTTCACAGGTTAATGAATCAAATCACAACATATAGCTGCTTCAGCTTGCTAGATTAAGACTGTTACTCTGATAATGGTTTATCTGTTTCTGTTGTGGATTCCCAAAGCTCTCTAATGTCACTAAAGTTAATCATACACTCTACTTTGTTGACCCATTCATTCAATAATTCATTGAATACATGCAGTTTACATATTTTAAGAAGCCTATTGTGCGGCCCTATTTGGTTTGGCTCAGTGGATAGAGAGTCAGCCTGTGGACTGAGGGGTCCCAGGTTTGATTCTGGTCAAGGGCACATGCAGAAAGTAGCTGATCAATGATTTCTCTCATTATTGATGTTTCTATCTCTCTCTCCCTCTCTCATTATTGATGTTTCTATCTCTCTCTCCCTCTCCCTTCCTCTCTAAAATCAGTACAAACATAAAAAAGAAAAAAGAATCTGGGTTGTGTGTAGGAAATATGACAATATAGCAGCCAGCAAAGTAAACACAGTGCTAGCATTGGAGATCATGTATTTTTCTTTCCTGTCTAGACCATGCCTAGACTGCAAGGTCTTTGAAGGCAGACACTGCAACTATCTCCTTTCTACCTTCAGTGTACCATTCCGTACACACATTCTGGGCACTGAAAACATATTTCTTAAAAATTTTTTTTAAAAAATTTATTGATTTGAAAGAGAGAGATAGACTTTTTTTGTTTCACTTATTTATATATTCATTGGTGGATTCTTCTATGTGCCCTGTCTGGGGAATGAACCTGCAAACTTGGTGTACTGGGACAACACTCCAACCAACGGAGCTCCTGGGCTAGGGCAGAAAACGTATTTTTTACATAAGTGAATAAATGAACAATGGCAACCTATAGTTTCATTCACTTCATCCAGACAAATACTGGGACCTTCAGTGAAACAGCTCTAATACATAGTTTTATAGTTGTATCCTTAGATCCCAGGCAATGTAAAATTATTTTTAAATTGGCTCATATGATTGAACTGATGTTTTACGCTTAGTTGTGTCATTGTTCTGATATCAGTCCATGATTAGAAAACATAGAAATTTTTCTGGGCAGTAGCTTCATTCCATTCCATTGATTCTTTGTCTACTCTACTGAGCTTTTAGACTCTTCTGCTTCGTTTACAGGTGTTACATGGATTGGGTCCAAGTTAGTCTTCACTTTTGCCTGCTAAACATTTGGAATTCCTTAAGTAACCAATAATTTAGGCAGAATTAGAGTTGGTTCCATTTTATACTTTATTTTCTCTCTGTATAGAGTGGTCTAAAGAGGACATGGCAGTCTTGCTCTGAGAAAGGAAGGTATTTCTATGAGTTCCTTTTCACGACTTTGTGACTTCCAATGTCCTTTATTGTTTCATTTTTATATTTTGCATTTGAGATTTCCTTCTTTTCTCCTTATGCAAGACCATCTCCTTCCAACACCTGATTTATAACCGTTTTATCTTTTAATTAGTTTTTTATAACCACTTCTTTGTGTGGCATTTTAAATTTGTTGTATACATTACTGAGCCAATAAGTGTAATGTTTAAGATGACAGGGTCTGGATTCTGGCTTCATCCCTTTCTTGAGGAGTGGTAACATGTAGTCACTTTATCTCTAAGTCTCGGTGGCTTCATCTACATGCTGCAAGGGAACCTATCTCCTAAGGCTCTCCCAAGGATTAAATGAATGTGGGTAAATTGCTTAGCACAGTGGTTGGTAACTATTGCATATTATTGTCATTATTATTGCTTTTGTTGTAGTTGATATTAATAGTGCCTTAGATGGAAAACGTCTAGGGCCCTGGGATCACCTCTGTGACTTCTCTTGTGGTCCTGATGTAACACAAATGCAAGCACTCTAATGAAACTTTCCTAGCCAGTGGATGAAAAGTGAAAAATGAATTAGTTAATGCTATAAGTTCTGATTCAACATACTTTTTTTTAGAAGAGATATTTTCCATTTGTAGATATACAATGTACTCTAGCATTTAGTTACATTGTGTAAGAGATTCAGATTTGTGAATATGAAAATAGTACTTATAATGTATATTTCATAAATGCATCTAGATGAAGAAGAATAAACTTAAAACTGTAGGATAATCTAAACAGCTACCCTAAAAAATTACCCATGACATTTTAATGCAATGTTATTTTACCAGCACAAATTTAAAGTTCATAATAATATAATTAGTAACATGTAAAATCTTTATTACCAATCTTAATCTTTTGTTATATGACTGAAAATTATTTTATGGCAGTACAATTAAAATAATGCTAAAAATGTCAGCATAACAAAATTAAACTAAAGTAACTACTACAATATGGTACCCCAAACCAGCTAATTTAAATGCAAAATACTTCATAAATGCTATTTATCTGAATTAATGCATATTAAGGGCTTTAAGGAGTAGTTTGTGTAACTGAAATAAACAAAAAATAAGCACTGTGCAGCCATCTTTACTATTGTTTAACATGAGGGAAATATTAATTAGGTCTATAATAGGCCACTTGAGGAAAATGTATCCACATCACAGCTTAGTTAATATAAAGAGGGCTGGCAGGCTTTCCTGAGCTTTTAAGAGGAAAGCTTGAAATGCTTAAAGTTGTCCTCATACAAATAATGGTATGTTGTTAACTATGACAGCTAGACTCAAGATGCTCAGAATATTAAGTCTGTGATTTGAAAAAGGAGTTTCAAAATATTAGACCATTTTTTCTGTCATTCAGAATGACTCTCCCAAAGTTTTGTTTTTATAAAGTGGGAATATGGAAGGGTTTAAAAATAAGATTATTAAAAAATTTAAATATGCCTGGTATAGAAACTAAAAAATATAGAAAAGTGAAAATAATCACCTAGATTTTCACCACCCATAAAATACTACACTTAATATTTAGTATATATATTTCTTGTTTCTGCTCCTTCCTGGGTAATTTAAAAAATTAAATAAAAAATAGTTGTTATTATATCCTATAGAATATTTATATTTGTAATGTAAAGGAATCTAATGAAATACAAAAATCACTAATAATAATGAATCAACTGTACTTTCCTTGTATTATTTCAACCTTTCTTTTTGAGACCCTCAAAAAGTAATGCTAGTTATATGTTTATTCCCAATTTTGTTTTATTTGCATGTAATTTTGAGGGTTATTCTTAAAAACATGGCTAGCATTTAAACGATTTTAGTAAACTTTGAACCATAAATTTGAGAGAAACTAGATGTTATAGTGTGTTTATTGCCATCTATAATAATAAAAGCGTAAGATGCAAATAGTCTGAACGGCCAAACAGCGAAACAACTATCTGGACGACCTTCTGGATGACTCTCCAGATGAGCCGGGGCTGTGAGGGCCTACTCTTACACAATTTCGTGCATTGGGCGCCTAGTAATTCGATTATTGAGAATGGAACTTTGAAATGCCAGATGATGGTACACATAGCAGTTGTTTGTTTTATATTTTGTAGGTCCCCACACACCTGGAAAGTCCTGCCAGACATCAAGTAAAACCCTCCATGACCCTTGACCATCAGATCCTCAATCAGACTATTAAACGGTCCCACCCTTCAACGCAAAGCAGTGCGCTTGTGGTACAGCATGCACACCCGTCCCCGGAGAGTGACCCAGGCATCACTGGAAATCCACTCACCACGTTGCTAACTCTTAGGAAAGAAGATGACAATGTGGAATGGCATGTATGTCTAACAGCTGCTATGAAAATATATAATGAGTGTTTTTTTTAAGTATTCAAAGAAATTGAGGTTGACATTTTGATAGTAAAAATTCCAAATACAAATTCACTTAACAAAAGAGGTGTCTTAATTCATTAATTTGTAATAATTAGTTATGCACATTAATTATGCATAATGCAATATAAAATTTATGTCAATACTCATTTCAGATATGTATCAATATAAGTCAAAATAATCTCTAATATATGTTAAGAATATTTAGCTTTGGGGGGGCATGGAAAGATCTTTGCTATAAAGTGGAAAAAATGAAAATATTTTCTTTTTTAATAAAAGAGATTTCCCTCAGCTGAGAATCAAGCACAGTCCTTCACAAGTAGAGTATTCAGTAACCACTGAAAGACTTATGGGTCCATTGCACATACTGGAACCTAGACTCTTACCACTTTACTGATAATAAGCCAAAGTTTATTCTGGAGTTATTTGGCTTTTATTAATATAAACAACCTATACTTAGACTCTGTATGATAACCATTTAAAAATGTATTTTTTTCTTAAGTTTCAGGTATACAGCATAGTGATTAGACAATTATATAATTTAAAGTGTCCCTCCTCCCCCCAATATTTTCAGTACCCACCTGGCACCATATATACATAGTTATTATTGACTATACTCCCTATGCTGTGACTATTTTGTGACTATCCATTTGCACTTTTTGATCCCCTTAATATTTCACCCAATACCCCACCCCACCTCCTCTATGGCTACCATCAGTTTGTTCTCCATATCTATGAGTCTGTTTCTTTTGTGTTTGTTCATTTGTTTTGTCCTGTGAAATAATATGATATTTACATTTGTCTGCCTAACTTATTTCACTTAGCATAATACCCTCTAGGTCCATCCATTCTGTGGTAAATGGTAAGACTTCATTCTTTTATTAGTAGTCCAGTAATATTCTATTAATATTCATGTACTATTACTTCTATAGCCAATCTCTACTGATGGGCACTTGTGTTGCTTCCATATCTTGGTTATTGTAAATAATGCTGTTATGAACATAGAGGTGCATATGTTCTTCCTTTCTTTCTTTCTTTCTTCCTCCCTCCCTCCCTCCCTCCCTCCCTCCCTCCCTCCCTCCCTCCCTCCCTTCCTTCCTTCCTTCCTTCCTTCCTTCCTTCCTTCCTTCCTTCCTTCCTTCTTTTTTAATAAATGATGCATCTGTAATTTAAACCAGAATTTGCTAATAGATAGATAGATATTGTACATATGTGAGATAATATGTACAGATATATAGGCAATATATCTATATCTGTTTGCTTATTATTTTTTAAATTTAAATTGTTTATTGTTTAAAGTATTACATGAGTCATCTTTTCCCCCCCAATGACCTCTCCCTGGCTCCTCCCATCCCCCAGCACATGCCCTCATCTCCCTACTGTCTGTGTCCATTGGTTATGCTCATATGCATGCATACAAGTCCTTTGGTTGATCTCTTACACCCTTACCATCTGCCTTCCCTCATAGGTTGGACAGTCTGTTCAATGCTTCTATGTCTCTGGTTCTATTTTTGTTCACCAGTTTATGTTCATTATATGTTCTTTCAAATTAGTGTTTTGATTCCTTCAGATAAATTTCCAGAAGAGGAATTGCTGGGTCATAAGGCAGTTCCATTTTTAATTTTTTGAGGTAACTCCATACTGCTTTCCACAATGGCTGCACCAATGTATTCTCACCAATGGTGCATGAGGGTTCCCTTTTGTCATATAATTGCCAGCACTGGCTGTTTGTTGCTTTATTAATGACTAGAGGCCCAGCGCACAAAATTAGTACATGGGGGAGGGGTGTGTGTGTCCCTCAGCCCAGCCTGCACCCTCTCCAATCTGGGACATCCCCTCTCACAATCTAGGACTGCTGGGTCCCAACTGCTCACCTGCCTGCCTGCCTGATTGCCCCTAACCACTTCTGCCTGCCAGCCTGATCACCCCCTAACCACTCCCCTGCCAGCCTGATAGACGCCTAACTGCTTCCTTGCTGGCCTGGTCACCCTTAACTGCCCTCCTCTGCCGGCCATCTTGTGGTGGCCATTTTGTGTCCTCATGGGGGCAGCCATCTTGTGTGTTGGAGTGATGGTCAATTTGTATATTACCTCTTTATTATATAGGACTAGTGGCCCGGTGCATGAAATTCATGCATGGGGGGAGGGGGGGAGGGTGTTCCTCAGCTCGGCCTGCACCCTCTCCAATCTGGGACCCCTTGGGGGATGTTTTCAGGCTGGCCACACCCTCTTCAGTGTGGGGGTTCCCACTGGGGTGCCTGGCCAGCCTGGGTAAGGGGCTGAGGGCCATTTTCAGGCTGGCCATGCCTGCCCCCAACTGACTACCACTGATGGCCTGCTCACCCCGAATTGCCCCGCCCTCCCCCTCCGGCCTGATCACACCCAACGGCCCCCCCAACAGCCTGATCACCCACAACTGCCATCTCCTCTTGGCCTCTAACCGCCTCTACCTCAGCCCCGCCACCATGGCTTTGTCCAGAAGAAAGTCTGGAAGGTCTCCTGGAAGGACTCCTAGTCTAATTAGCATATTACCCTTTTATTAGTATAGATAGAGGCCTGGTGCATGGGTGGGGGCTGGCTGGTTTGCCCTGAAGGGTATCCCGGATCAGGTGGGGGTCCAAACTGGGGAAGGTGCCAGCCTGGGCATGGGGCTGGGGCAGTTTGCAGGCCAGCCACACCCCCATGGGTGAGGGTCCCCACTGGGGGGGCATGGCCAGCTTGGGTGAGGGGCTGAGGGCCGTTTACAGGCCCCTCCCTCAGACGCCGGCCCGGGCGACCCAAGCCTCCCACAAGCTCAGGCCAGCTCTGTGGCTGCCGCCCACAGGCCCCTCCTTTGGCAGCCAGCCCAGGCTGGTGGGAAGCTTGGCTTCCTCCATTGCCGGGGGAAACCCAAGCCTCCTGCCCACTCTGGCTGGCTCCGTGGCTGCTGCCATCTTTGTCCCGCTAATTTGCATATTCCTTCCTGATTGGCTGTCGGGTGTCATGGAGGTATGGTCAATTTACATATTTGTCTATTATTAGTGTAGATAGCCATTCTGAAAGGTATGAGGAGATAGTTCATTCTGGTTTTAATGTTTATTTCTCTGATGATTAGTGATGTTGAGCATCTTTTCAGATCTCTATGTATGTCATCTTTGGAGAAGTGTCTATTCAGATTATCTACTCATTTTTAATTGGATTGTTATTTTGGTGTTGAGTTGTATGAGTTCTTTATAAATTTGAATATAAACCCCTTATCAGATGTATCATTAGCAAATAGCTCCCCACATTCAGTAGATTGTATTTTTGTTTTGTTGATAGTTTTCTTTGCTGTAGAAAATCTTTTTAGTTTGTTGTAGTCCCATTTGTTTCTATTTTATTTATTTTTCCCTACTAGAGGGGATGTATCAGAAAAACAATTACTAAGAGAAATGTCAGAGATTTTACTTTCTATTTTTTTTCTAGTTTTATGGTTTTGAGTCTGACATTTATCTTTAATCCATTTTGAGATTTTCCTTGTATGTGATATAAGAAGGTGATCTAGTTTCATTTTTTATATGTACCTGTACAATTTATCAAAAATCACTTATCAGACTATCTTTACCCAATATTTCCTCTTGCTTCCTTTGTTAAATATTAATTAAACATATGGTTATGGGTTTATTTATGGGCTCTCTATTCTGTTCCATTGACCTATATGTCTGCTTTTATGCCAGTGCCATTCTGTTTTAATTACTAGCCTTGTAGTATCTATACTAATAAAAGGGTAATATGCTAATTAGACCGAAAGACCTTCCGGGAGACCCTCCGGCCATCTTTCCGGACAAAGCCATGTGGTGGGGCTGAGGTAGAGGTGGTTAGGGGCGATTGGGCCGGCAGGGGAGGGCAGTTGGGGGTGATCAGGCTGGAAGGGGAGTCTGTTAGGGTTGATCAGGCAGGCAGGCAGGTGAGCAGATTGGAGCCAGCGGTTCCGGATTGCGAGAGGGATGTCCAACTACCGATTTAGGCCAGATCCCACAAGGATCGGACATCCCCCGAGGGGTCCCCGATTGGAGAAGATGCAGGCTGGGCTGAGGGACACCCCCCCCCCCACATGATCTTTATGCACTGGGCCACTAATAATTTGATATCAGGTAGCCTGATACCTTTAACTTTGCTCTTCTTTCTCAAGTTTGCTGTGACTATTTTAAGTCTTTTAAGGTTTCACATAAATCTTTGGGTTATTTGTTCTAGTTCAGTGAAATACACCATTGGTATTTTTATAGGGAATTGTGTTGAACCTAAAGATTGCTTAGGTAATATAGACATTTAAATGATGTTAATTTCTTCTAAGTATAAAAATGATATATGCTTCCATTTTTTTTGTATCTTGTTTGATTTCTTTCTTCAAATATTACTATTTTTTGAGAACAGGTTCTTTACCTCCTTTGCTAAATCTATTTCTATGTATTTCATTATTTTTTGATATGATTATAAATGGATTTTTTTTTTAGTTTCCCTTGCTGATAGTTCTTTTTTTGTATACAAAAATATGATCCACTTCTTAATATTTCTTTTATATCCTGCTACATTTCTGAATTCATTGATCAGTTCTATTAGTTTTTTGGTAGAATCTTTAGGGTTCACTACATATAGTATCATGTCATCTGTAAATAATGGCAGTTTTACATCTTCTTTTCTTAATAGATGCCTTTTCCCCCTTTTCTTCTTATCTGATTGCTGTGACTAGGATTTCTAGTACTATCTATATATATATAAAAGCCAAGTGACTGGAATGACCAGAATGACCAGAATGACCGGTCGCTATGACGCACACTGCAGCTGGCCAACCGGCCCAATCGGGAGCAGGGCCAGCTGGCCAACCTCCCACAGCCCCGCCCCCTGGCCCTGATTGTCCAGATCGGGGAAGGCTGGCTGGACCCCACCCATGCACGAATTAGTGCACTGGGCCTCTAGTGTTGAATAATAGTGATGTAAATGAATAATCTCTGTCTAGTTTCTACTCTTAAGGGAGACACTTGCAGTTTTTCCCCATTAAGTATAATGTTAGTTGTGGGTTTGTCAGATATTGCTTTTATTATGTTGCATGATGATCCCTCTATTTGCACTTTCCTGATACTTTTTATCATTAATGGGTGCTCAGTTTTGTCAAATTTTCTACAGCTATTGATATGATCATATCATTTTTATCTTTCATTTTTGGAGAGAGAGGAAGGAAGAAGGATAGAGAGATAGAAACATCAATGAGAGAGAAACATCATCAATTGACTGCTTCCTGCATGCCCCTCCTGGGGATTGAGCCTGAAACCCGGGCATGTGCCCTGACCAGGAAGTGAACCAGCCACCAACCTCTTTGTTCATGGGTCAATTCTCAACCACTGAGACACACTAGTCAGACTCTTTCTTCTTCTTAAAGAAGTCCATTTAACATTTTTTGTAAAACTAGTTTGATGGTAATTAATTCCTTCAGCTTTTTCTTGTCGGCAAACTTCATTATTTCTCCTTCAATTTTAAATGATCATCAGTTACACTAATCTCGATTGTAGGTCCTTACTTTTCTTCACTTTGAATATTTCATGCCAAACCCAGCCTAAAATGGTTCTGTTGAGAAATCAGCTTACAGTTTAATTGGAGCTCTTTTGTAGGTAAGTAACTGTTCTATTTCAGCTTTTAGGATTTTCTTTTTGTCTTAGACCTCTGCCATTTTAATTATAATCTGTTTTGGTGTGTGCCTCTTTGAGTTCATCTTGTTTAGGACTACCTTTGTTTCATGGACTTGTGTGTCTTTTTTCTTCACCAGGTTAGAGAATCCATTGTTTTCAATCCCTTCCTCTCTCGCTTTTCCTTTTGGTACTCCTATGATGCAGATGTTGTTACTCATTATGGTGTCTCAGAGTTCCTTAAAATACCCTTATTTAAAAAAAATCTTTTTGCTGTTCTGATTCAGTGTTTTCTGTTGCCTTTTCTTACAAATTACTGATTCAATTACCTGCTTCAACTCATCTGCTGTTGATTCTTTCAAGCATTTGATTTATTTCAAATATTGTATTCTTCATTTCTGTCTGATTCTTTTTTATGGTTTCTGTGTCCCTTTTTATGCTTACTATCTCTTTAAATTTTCACTGAGTTCATCCATTCTTCCCCTAAGTCCCTTGAAAATCCTTATAATAATTTTTTTGAACTCTGTATCTGGCAGAGTACCTGCCACATTTCATTTAGTTCATTTTTTGGCAATTTCTCCTATTCTTTCATTTGGGGAATTCTTATTTGTCTCCCCATTTTGGCTGTCTCTATGTATTTGTTTGTGTATTAGGTAGATCTGCTATGTTTCCCAGTCTTGTTATGGTGACCTTATATTGTAGGTATCCTGTGGGGATCATTTGCACAGTCTCCCTGGTCACCTGAGCTAGGTGCTTCAGAAATGCTTTTTTGTGTGGGTTACGTGAGCCTGCTTGTGGTAGTTGTGTTTTGATTTTTGTTGGCCTGTTTGTGGATTGCCTTGACGCTTTTCTCACTGAAAGTGAAGATTGACCTGGACCACAGTGCACAAGCTGCTTTGCAATGACTGATCCCACAAAGTAAAATTAGCCCCTGCAGTGTCTGGTGCCTGCTGAGATTTTCCCTTGGGATGTGTCTCTTGTGGAGCTAATTGTGTCATGCTCTGATGTGGTCTGAATCCAACCACAAGGTAAATGTGTTGGTTCTGGAGCCTCTTGGGAGGGAATCTGGTGGAGGTCAGTGTCAGACACTGCCTGTGACTGGCTCTGTGCTACCTTTTAGGAGCTCCAAAGTGATCCACAAATTTGGCCACCTCTGCTAGGCCTGGGTGCACATGGGAGGGGCCAGGATTCAGACCATGGCTGACTGACATCAGCACTGAGTCCAGGTCAGGTCAGCAAAAGGCCCAAGGCACCCTGAAATCCACCTCTGTTTGCCAGACACCTGTTAGGCTCAGTCCTGAAAGAGCTTCTTGTGGTAAACAAATTCTATGAGGTAGTTTCTTAGTGAGTCACCAGGTAAGGGCCAGTGGTGTTTACCAGGTTGATACAGATTCAAACTTCATGCTAGTGCTGGGTCTAAGGCCATTCAGCAATTGTCCCAGAGTACACCATAGCCATCCACCAGCTGCCAGAGGCCCAAGGATCTTTATGGTAAGGCTGAGACTTAGAAAGTCATCAGGGTGAGGCCAGCAGTATTTATCAGGCTAAAAACCACCAAGATTTGGCCATGGGGAGGAAGGGCTCTACATAGGAATGGTGGCACCCATTAGGTGGGCAAGAGAAAGAAGGCCCTCAACCTAGAGCCACACAATTCTGTCTCTGACAGTCCCAGAGTTTGCCCAGACCTCCTCAAGAGTCCTCCATGAACGTCTTTACTGTGGGCCAAACTGGCGCAGGGGTCCTCAAACTACGGCCCGCGGGCCACATGCGGCCCGCAGAAAACATTTGTTTTTTTACTTCAAAATAAGATATGTGCAGTGTGCATAGGAATTTGTTCATAGTTTTTTTTTTTTAAACTATAGTCTGGTCCTCCAAAGGTCTGAGGGACAGTGAACTGGCCCCCTGTTTAAAAAGTTTGAGGACCCCTGGTACAGCATGCAGACTCCCACACAGGGTCCAAGCTTGGAAGAAAGGAGCCACAGGGAGTCAGAAGGGTGAAGCCTCGTCAGTTTCCCGTGTGCTGCCGTTTGATACTCAACCCAGTAAAGATGATATCGCTGGGTGGTGTAGAAGAAGGCCTCAGCCTAGGACCTTGCTGCTGTTCCATTAACCTTCTTCATAAAGCCACACTACCCAGTCCCTCCCTGCATGACTCTAGTTTGCTTTGATCTGCTTTCCCTCCGTGATGTTCAGGATGAGTGATCATGGGTGAGATTTTGTGTGCTGGCCCTTTAAGAGGGAGCCTGATTTTCTGGCAGAATCCTGTCATTCCCTAGCAAACAAATCCTTGCTGATTTTCACAGTCAGATGTTACATGGGCTCCTCTTCTTCTCTGGTTCTGGCTGAGGACCATGATTGAAGAATTCTTGCTCCTCAGGGCGGACCTTAGCAACTGAACTATCATTCGGATTTCTGATGGCCCCATGTGGATGTCAGGCCTTTTCTTTTCAGTGTCCACCCTTCCAGTGAGTCTCGATGGGGCTTTTTCTATAAAACCTTGGTTATAAGACAAAGGTTCAGCTAGTCTTTAGTTGGTTATGCAGGTTGATTGTTCCATAATTTAATTGTTCCATAATTTTGGTTTGGTCCTAGGAGGAGGTGAGTGTAACTTTCACCTACACTGCTGCCATCTTGGAAACTCCCTCAAGATATTTAGCTTTAATTTTAAAGGTTTTTGACTACATTAATTCACATTATTTATCAATAGTTATATTATCTTAAATACACATTAAAATAAAACAGGCAGAAGTTTGAATAGTAGTACATATGTGCTCTAGAAATGTTCATTAGAATAAGACTGGAATTATACATGGAATATTTTACTATTGATTATCTATTTATTCATTTCTACTTTTAAAAACTACTGTTTACTATGAGGCACTAAGAATGCAAAATAAATGAGGGTATCTAGCTTCAGGGAACTTATACTTATTGTGACTTAATTGTACGTGAGCCTTCAAAAAATGTCAAAGAATGAATCGAACTGGGAAACAACTAGAACTGGGGAAAAAAGATTTTTAATATCTCAGAAGAACTATATTAATAACTGAGCTTTCTATTCTTTCCTTTTTTTCTTCTTCTTTCCCCATTTGATTTGTTAGAAGGAGCCATGGTTCTATGATCTCTCAGGTTTAATTTCCCAATATACATTCCTGATGAATATTACTGATTTCAGGTCACTGCTTTTTAGATATTAAGTCCCTAGCCTCCAGCTATAAAAGAGTAATGCTTAATATCCTATTATTTGAATTCCAAATGATAAAGATTTTTATTGTGTGTACAAGTTTTATGTTAATCTGGAAGAGGTAAAAAACATAAGAATCTGGTATATTGTTTAATGAAATATAAAACAACCAAAAAACAAGATTCATTGAAATCCAAAACTGAATATAAATCTCTATATGTATATTTACTTAAACTTTTCAATAGTTGGTCTATAAGGAATCCTCCCTCCCAAATGTAGAACTAGATTCTCTAGTCACTCTATGAAGATCATAAAAATGTATGTAGAACGAAAATCATCTGTACAGTAAATATTAGAACTAACCCAGTACAATTTATCTTACAACCACGTTCTTCCAAAGTTCATTTCCTTGTGTGAGAGTTATTTCTAAAGGAAAAAGACAAATCCCAAAGGATATGCATATGCCAGCCAATTCTAGGCAGAAGCCAGAAATGATCTTATTATATGTCTTATGAAATATGTGTTCTAAAAAATAAGAATGAATAATTAACATATATCAGTCTTCTCAGTTTTTCTTAGTAAATGTTTTTATTGTTAGGCACACAACTTACTTTTTAAAAAGTAATAAGTTCATACATTATAAGAGAAATTAATGTGATCTTTGTGAGCTTTTAGGTGATATCGGCCAAAAGAAATTGCATGGCTTGGAAGGGTTGACACTCTAAAGTAGTCTAAGGGGAATGATCACATTGATTACAGACAAATTTTATTAGTCATTATACTTCAAAATATGTATATAGAAGTCTCTTCCATCATTGATGTTCTTTAAATCATAATTTAAATCAATGTTATAGTTTTAATCAGTGTGTGTTCTCTTTGAATTTGACTTGTGTATACATTTTCACATACTGCCATCATTCACATTCTGGTTATCTTTAAAAGCTAAGATGTAACCTATGTTTTGCAATATTCCAATATTCTTTGATTGGTGCTAGGAATCCATGTAACAATGCAGAACTTGTGCATTCTTTAGAGTCATACACTATGACTAGCTGTGTGCTCTCAGTTCTTAATCTTTCTCGTCAACATTTCTACACCTTGAAGAATTGTTTTGATGCTTACACTTTTTGTTGTTGTTATTAATTCTCACCAGGGAATATTTTTCCATTGATTTTTAGAGAAAGTGGAAGGGAGGGGAGAGACAGAAAGAGAGAAACATAGGGTGTCGAGGATCGAGCCTGCAGCTAAGGTATGTGTCCTAGACCAGAATTGAACTCAGCACCCTTCCTTTTGCAGGCTGATGCTCTATCCACTGAGATAAACCGACTAGGGCTGATACTTACATTTTTAAAGTTCTGAACCCAAGGGCAGTGTGGCGGCTCAGGAGATGGTGGATGTTGTCATCTTTTGGTGTTTCTTTCTCTTACGCTTGTCCTCCTGTGACATTAAGGAACATTTCATTAATTCAAAGAAGACCCCAGATCATAGCTACCACCAATAAGTCCTTGAGAGGATCCTTAGATTCAGGATTTGGGGGTTGGAACTAGGAGTAGCTTTGTGACTAAAGGCTTCTGAGACAATGAAATACAAAAATAAAAAGCGGCATTTTATAATATGGGTCTTTCCAGGATAAAATCCAAATTTGTACTCATGGCACTATGGACCCTTCTACATTTAACTCTTGTCTCCTGACCCACACTTATGATAGTGCTCTGTGTTTTATCCCTGTTGGTTTCAGCCATATGATTCTCACAGTGGCCATGTTTTCTCTTTTAATCTTTTCTTTACCAACTACCCATTCATTCTCCATTTGTCTGCATAATTTCAACTCACTCTTACAAATTCATTTCATGTTTCTTCTCTAGGGTGCTTTCCCTGGTGGTTCTCTGTGAGGAACTGGGTGCCTATTCTCTGGGTTTTTATAGTAACACATATTATCAAATGGATAAAAATTGAACTTATCAGAGGATTTTCACAGTACAACCTACACTTTAATTATTCATTGCCTTGTTTTTCTTATCTCCTGTACCTTTTAGGAGCTCCAAGTTGAGGGGAAGATGAAAAAAAGTAAGCACATAATTATAATATTATGTAGAAAGAGCAACGGTCTGTGTAGATAGGGACCGAGATATGCTGTTCTTATCAGAAGAATCAATAAGACTTAGAGCAGTGGTTCTCAACCTTGGCTGCACATTAGAATCACCTGGGAAACTTTTTAAAATCCTGATTTCTGGGCCTCATCCTCCAGAAATTCTGTTTCTTTGTTACTAATGTTGTGGCCCCACCCCATAACAAAGAAACAGAATTTTTGGAGGGTGAGGCCCAGAAATCAGGATTTTAAAAAGATTCCCAGGTGATTCTAATGTGCAGCCAAGGTTGAGAACCACTGACTTAGAGGAAAATGGCTACTGGGATACTGAGCAAGCTGAGATAGCATAAACCAAGAATAGAGATGGGAAACAGCATGAGGTGAGTAGAAAGTGAGAAGCAGATTATGCAGATGGTGGTAAAAAGAGAGGCCAGAGAAGCAGGCAATAGACAAATCACAGAAAGGCCGGTACTCTCTGTTAGACAATATCACATCCTTTAAGGGTTTAAATGTGGGGGCTGTACTGGCATAATCAGGTTTGGCTTTAATATCACTCTGTCAGCTATGTAGGAGAAGAAGCCTGAGTTGAGAAGTTATTTCTGTAGTGCAGGGAGAGATGATGAGGCCCTCTATTTGAACATGTTAGGACTGAAGTAGCTGTGAGACCACCATGTGGAGATGCTGGTGACAGATTCAAGTTTGCCTTGAGGAGAAATTATATAGACTGAAGGAAGAGATTTGAGAGTTGTCAGCATGCAGGTGATACTTGAAAACTTAAATGAGAGAGTGCCTGAAGAGCAAGAATCTACTGAGAAGAGTGGTGAACCGGGATAGGATTGAGGATATCACCAACATTTAAGGGTGCTCAAAGGAGAGGGGCCATCAAGATAATGTAAAAAGATAAGCAGTGTGGTGTCACTGGAGCTAAAGAAAGAGTTAGCTTAAAGAAGAAAGGAATGATCCACACACTCAAATGTTGCAGTTGAGCCTAGTAAAATAAGCACTGAAAAATATCTATTGAATTTGGAAGTCAAAAAGTCAAAGAAAATAGCAACCAAAGGGCTTTCTTTAGGATAGTAGGCAAAAGCCATTCCACCTTGAATTCAGAGTTTATAGCAGCAGGAGAAGTTGAACTCCATCGATATTTGGGATTGTTGTGCAGAAAGATAATAGGACATAAGCATAGAGAGTAATAAAATGAAAATTGTTCATTTTATCTGCCAGAAGGTCAAGATTGGATTTAAAGGAAGGTTGTATTTGATGAGTGAGATAATGGAATTCAGTTTTTAGAAATGGAGCAATTTAGAGGATGACATGACCCAAGGCATGGTATAGAGAATAGGTGAAGAGTTAAATTCAGATTTATAATGTTGATAGTGGTGAGCTACAATTTTCATCAATAATTGTTGCTTTATTTTTACATAAAATTCTGATGGTTGTTACTGTAGGTATTTTTAGGTGCATATGCCTTTATGATTGCTTGGAGTTATTTTTTCTTTAAAATCTTACCTTACATTTTCTATGGCTTAATACTAAAGTTGCTACTGTGGCTTTCCTTATAGTCATATTTGTGGTACAACTTTTTAGTTTGCTTTAAGCTTTCTCTATTGTTTTATTTTAAATGTATCTTTTATAAATATACTATTGCAATACCTTTCTAAAATCAAATTAGAGAGATTCTTGGTTATTTTGTTAACTTATTTGCATTTTTATAATTAGTGTACTATTAGGCTATAATAGTTATCTTTTTTATGCTTTTTTTAATTACCATACATTCTGTTTCCTTATTTGCCATCTTTTTTTTTCTATCCAGCATTGGACACATTACGTTTCTCTCTCTCTCTCTCTCTCTCTCTCTCTCTCTCTCTATATATATATATATATATATATATATATATATATATATAGAGGCCTGGTGCATGAAATTCATGCATGTGGTGGGGGAATGTCCCTCAGCCCAATCCAAACTATACCCTCTCCAATATAGGACCTCTTGGGGGATATCTGACTGCCAGTGGGATAAGGCCTAAACCGGCAGTTGGACATCCCTTTCACAATCCAGGACTGCTGGCTCCCAACTGCTCGCCTGCCTGCCTAATTGCCCCTAACTGCTTCTGCCTGCCAGCCTGTTCACCCCCTAACCACTCCCCTGCCAGCCTTATCGATGCCTAACTGCTTCCCTGCTGGCCCTATTGCCCCCAACTGCCCTCCCCTGCTGGCCCAATTGCTCCCCTGCAGGCCTGGTCACCCTCACTGCCCTCCCCTGCAGGCCTGGTTTCTCCCAACTGCCCTTACCTGCAGGCCTGGTCACCCTCACTGCCCTCCCCTGCAGGCCTGTTTTCTCCCAACTGCCCTTACCTGCAGGTCTGGTCACCCCTAACTGCCCTCCCCTGCTGGCCATCTTGTGGTGGCCATCTTGTGACCACATGGGGGTAGCCATCTTGTGTGAGGGTGTGACAGTCAATTTGCATATTACCTCTTTATTATATAGGATAATTTGTCAATTTATACCACAAAATTTTTACTGCTATTTACTCATTCTTTTTATCTTTTGTATTGATTTCATAGTTGTAGTTATCATCTGACTAAATTACCTCCTGAAAGAGTGTTTTTAAAAGTTTGTTTTTGCTTTAAAGCTTCTGAGTTCCTATGCCTAAGAAACATTTTATCTCACCCATAAACTTTCAGGATATATTCTTGGTTGTAAATGTTTAGGTTCAAAGTCACATACCTTCAATACTTCAAAAATTATCCATATTGTATTTGAGCACCCTGTGATATTGAAAAGCTTGATCCTTGGTCTTTTGTGGACTTTTACTTTTAAATCACTTGCATCTTATAAATGATTCCCTTTGTCCTTGAACCTCATACTTTCTACGTCTATTATCTCCATTTTGATTTTAGTCAAAATAACATGTTCTTTTTTGTATTTAATTATCTTCATCTATCACTTTAAGGGTGCTTATTTTGTAGATTTATAATTATGCTTTTGTCTGATCTGTTCATCCTATTTCATCTGTTGCAAAATGTTGTATTTGTTGGTTTTTTAAAAAAATATATTTTATTGATTTTTTACAGGTAGGAAGGGAGAGGAACAGAGAGTTAGAAACATCGATGAGAGAGAAACATCGATCAGCTGCCTCCTGCACAACCCCTATTGGGAATGTGCCTACAACCAAGGTACATGCCCTTGACCGGAATCGAACCTGGGACCCTTCAGTTTGCAGGCCGACGCTCTATCCACTGAGCCAAACCAGACAGGGCTATTTGTTGGTTTTTTAAAAATATCAATTAAATTCCAAGATATTTAACAATGAAGAGTCTTGGAAGCTGTAAAGCAAAGTTTTAGACTAGATCTTTAAATCAATAGGATAATAGAAGAACCAACTTCTTCAATAAATTAGGGGGAAAGATATTTATGTTGGTGGATGACAGAAATAAGAAATAAAGATGTTAAAGGCAAAAACAGAGCCTCCGAGGAGGATGGAACTGTCACATGTAGGAAAGAAAGGATTCTCTTTGAAAAAAGAGAAACCTTAGCATGGTTACAGGCAGAAGGGAAAAAAATAGAAATGCAAGAGACTGCGTTATTTATGGTGTAAGCATACAGGAAACATAAAGGGATGAATGACTTATTTGTAACTGTTACTGAAACTACCATAGTACCGCAAAGAAAAATATTTACCATAAGTGTGCTTAGCATCCTTCTTCCTTTAGGTCTTCTTCACATTTGTTTCGAACACATTTACTGTCCATTTAATGGCAGAAGGTGAATGAAAGAAATAGCATGACAAACAAAATAGAAGCAGAGGCATGGATACATAGGAAAAAAAAACTGACATATTAGAGTGGAGGGGGTTTGGGGGACTGGATGAAGAAGGTGTAGGGATAGCCCCAAACATATATACATAACACATCGACACAGTCAACAGTGTGGGGATAGCCAGAGGGAAAGGAGGTGGGGGCTCTGTGGAGGTGGGGACATTGCTTGGGGCACTGAGCACGTGATGCAGTGTGAAGATGATGTTTTATTGAGTTTTACACTTGAAACCTGCATGGTTTTGTGAACCAATGTCACCTTGACAAATTCAATGTCACACCAATAAAGTCAACTAAAAAATAATAAATTAAAAAATTCTCCCCTGGGAAAAGAAGAAATATCACAAAATTAAAATTTGAATTTAATGACACTACATAATATACTGTAAAACTTTCAGAGACTGGACAAACCAAAGAAACAAAACATGCATATTTATTATCCTAGATCCTCTTAATTCACATAGAATAACATCTAATGTTTAGACAATGGTCTAGAACTAAACTCTTGTATATGGTACTCACTAGCCATATATGGTTTTTAAAATTAATTTTAAATTAATTCAATGCAATCTTTAAAGATTGAGTAAAATTAAAAATTCAATTCCTCAGTTGCACTAGCCACATTTAAAAGCTCAGTAGCCATATGTGGTTAGTTGCTGCTGTATTGACAGCACAGATATAGGATATTCCCATTATTGCAGGAATTTTTGTAGGACAGCACTGGTCTAGAGGATTTTACAATGTAAGTTTCTTGTCTATTTTTCAACTTTGTCTGAAACCTCTCTTGCCCTTGCTCACTCCATTTCCTTCCCATTGGTCCTCTCACTCTCAAATACCCTGAGCTTGCTCCTAACTTAGGGTCTTGGTAGCTTTTGATTCCTTTCCAAAGTCTACCCTCCCCATGTTATTCATGCCTCTGTTCAAATATCAATAAATTCTTCTCCGACCAGTTTTTAAAACAACACTTTTCCCCATCAAGCTCTATTGACTTCCTGCTTTCATTTCTCCAAGCTGCTGTTATTAAGCTGTTTATTGTGTGTTTCCTTAATAGAGCTTGAGCTCCATGAGAGCACAGCCTTTGTGCCATGTGTTTCTAGACTTCCAGTATTTACAACAAGGTATTGCCATAAATATTGCTCAATAGCGTGCTGCTGAGGAAGCTGGAGAGCCTTGTGCTGCCGCAGCTGTGCTCACCAGCCATTAGCTGGTGCCCATTGGTCAGCTGAGCAGGGCTCCCACTGTGGGAGCGCACTAACCACCAGGGGGCAGCTCCTGTATTGAGCATCTGCCTCCTGGTGGTCAGTGCGCATCACAGCGACCTGTCAACCGTTTGTTAGGTCGTTCGATTGCTTAGGCTTTTGTATATATAGATTTTGCACCTACTTTTGACTGGCAGTTTTGTAAGTGTATTTTTCTCTAGTTCTCATATAAATAGGCAACACCTCTGGGGCAGTCTACTGTGTGCCCGTAGACACTGTACAGCTCCTTTGCTGTGTGGTCTCAATAGAAATGGGATGTTGGTTAGCTAACAATTATCCCAGACCACTGCACATAGGCTTAACTAAGACTCATGGTGTAACTTCTGTTCGTGGGAAACTTGGAAGCTGCTGACTTGTAGCTTGGATTACTTGTGGCCATTCTTCAAATTAATCTATTGAATGAAATAGTTCAAGATTTTCACAGATCTTTTTAGCCCACGTATTTCTGATCAAGAAATGAATTGAGTAGATTCATGAATTGAGTGACTGGACTCAGAATAATTAAACAGAAGTTACATTCAATTTTTATTTGATCAATAAATTTAACCACCTATAAATTAATTCTTACTGCAACAAGTATGTAAACAGGACTGGAAAGGGTCAAAAAGCAAGAAACATTTAAGCAAATTAATTGTGCTTTCATCAACAACTTACCCTTCCAGTTTTCCAATCTCCTTAGTGTGAATGGTATTTTCCCCTCCCCTATTTGGTAGTCATCTTCTCACATGATGATATCCTAGAGCTCATTATAACCAATTTCTCTATCCCATAACATTTTTATTTTACAGTTTTTGGCCATCACATTCTATTTTTTCCTTGTGTTCTTTCTTCACCAATTGTTGAAGCTGTGGGGACTCTATATCAATGGACTCTATCACTGTTTTCAATAGCTATTACTTCCAACTCACAACATTTTTAACCTTTCTTCCTTAACCTGCCTAGAGTCTTTGGTCAAGCACCATAACCAATACTCTTGCAAATGCTCTTAACATGTTATCAGTTTCTTTTATGTTATTCTCCTGACAAAACTCCAACCCTAGTTAAGCTTATTTCTCATCTTATACCACATCTTCATCTAAGCAGCAGGTGGATAAAATTTCACCACAACGCTCGTGGTACTCACCTTAAATACATCATCAAAGTTTTTCTGGGGTTCTCACTACTTCCAGATAATGCTATCACTATTCCCTGGCAAAAATTCCCATTAATTAAGACAACATTTTAATATCTCCTCTCTTTTCTCAAATCTCCATGATTCCTTGTCCATGCTCATTTTTTTCAGCTAATTTCTCTTTCACAACATATTTCAGAAAGAAAATATATGCAATCAGATTAGAATGTACTCACTAGCTTTTATCATCAGTCCTACTAAACCATTTGTATATGCTTTCATTTTTTGTGCCATCCCTTCTATAAAAATGGAATAATTGTCCTAGCTCATACTCTAAAACCAGCTCTACTACTTGTGTCGTACACCCCACTCATTCTTAAGAAAAGCAGTTTCCTTCTCTAAATAGCAACTCCTTCTCATATCATCAGTCTATTCTGATCTAATGGGTTATACATATTAGCATCACACTATTCTTTAATAAGGCTCTCTAAAAATAAAAACAAATGAACCAACTCCCTTTGGATATATTTTCTCTCTGCTTACCACACCATTGCATGACTCCCATTTTCAAAAAAAAAAAACTTACTGCTTTCATTTTTCACCCTGCCTCCATTTCTTCACCATTAATTCTCTACTCTCTGATAGAGCCATTGTCCTCACACTTCTAAAAGCAATCTTAAAACCAACCAATGTAAAAACAAAACAAAAACAAACGACCAAAAAACAATAAATGCAGAAGCCAACAATAAATTCTCCATTCTCAGCTGACTTGGCTTCTCAGTGGCATTTGCCATGTTTGACCACTGTCTCCCTCTCCAAGTACTACCAGGGATTCTGTGGCACCATATTTTCTGGGTTTACACCACCTTGCTGGTTCTTTCTCTAAGATTTGTCTAAGAGGATACACTCAAACTAACAGACCCTCTTTTCTCATGTATCTATACATCCCTATAGGTAATCTCAACACATTCCAAGCCTAGATTTCTCCCTTAGATGCTAGACTGATATATCTACTATTTACTTGACATCCTTGGTGTTTCTAAGTACAGCAAACTTAATATGACTGAAAAGAAGCTTTTTGTCTCCCCCAATCTGCTTTTAGCTCATCTTGAAACCCCCAAGTAATTTTCCCTCTCTTCTCTCTGACTCCCACACTTCCACATCTATCAATATGCCCTTCTAAACAGCATCCAAAACTGCCTGAATTGCACGGCTTCTTATCAGCTCCTCTGCTAAAACACTTTCCAGGCTACCATCATGTCTAACTTGAACTTCAGAAACAGACTCTAACCTAACTTCCCTGCTGATTCTTGCCCCTTATAACTCTTCTGTACACAGTAATCAGAATGATCCTCACAAAGCAAAAATTAGATCCTGTTTCTCTTTGCGTAACATTCTATTAACTTCCTGAAATCTTCAGAATATAATACAGACACTTTACTAGAGTCAGCACTTCCCTTTAACTTTGGGTTCTGGCCTTGATAGCCTTCTTTCTGCTCCTTGAACTCGGCAGCATATTATCATCTTAGGATCACTGAACTTCCTTCACTTGGCTTGGAATGCTTTTGTTCTAGATCTTTGATTGGAAGCCTTCTTTTGTTTCAGACATTTAGTCAATATCACCTTGTCAGAGAATCCTTCCACAATCACCCTTGCTAAAAAACACCATCCCATCACTCCCTAAACCAATATCTCATTTTCATTCCCTCTTTCATTTATGATTTGAGTAATAAAATTTATCCTATTTATTATTTTACTAGAGGCCCGATGCACGAAATTTGTGTAAGAGTAAGCTTTCTTTCACCCGGCTGCAGGCACCAGCTTCCCTCTGGCACCCGGGACCCGGGCTCCCCTCACAGCCCTGGCTTTGTCTGGAAGGTCATCCAGTCTAATTAGCATATCATGCTTTTATTATTATAGATGTACTTATCCCTAGATAATAAACTCCTTGAAAATAGTGTTTTTGTCTGTCTTGTTCACTGCTGTTTCTGGAGCCTAGGACAGTGACCTGTTCATTATTTAATTTTCAGTAGCCTGCACAATGCCTAGCACATCATAGGTACTAAGTAAATACATATTAAATACACACTATAAAATTCACACAGGGTATTGAAAACATTTTTCCTATTATACAGTACTAATTAGAATTTTTTTAATGGAAAAAAAGCAGTAGCAGTAAGGATAACAACAATTACAACAGCTACTATGCCTTGGGAACTTATGTGACAAAGACAGGGCAAAATGGTGAAAAATTGCACTTAATCAGTACAACAAACATACGCAATAGAGACTATTATTACCTATTACCAGTTTACAGATGAGGAAAGAGGTTTAGAGAAGTTCAGCCAGTCACTCAAGTCCATACTGATAGTGAACCACAGGGAAGCGGTTTAATCCAGTCCTGTATGATTCCAAATGCAACAAACCTACCCAATCAGCTGTGCCTGCAGCTTCCGAGGAAGTGTAGAACCTTGGTATTTGAAGGGACATCCGCCTGATCTGATCCTCTGCCACACGCCGGCTGAGTGCTTGTTGAGCCTCTGAGTTTAGATACGTTTCCCTGTAATTTCCACCCACTGGTCTAGTTTCACCCCTTCCTTTCAAGTGACATGGTTGTGCATAGTAAGTAATTTCTTTTATCATATACAGGTGTTTCTCAGTCAGGTGTCTGTCAGTGCTGGTGGCATTTGGCAATCTCAGTAAACTGTCATAGTTCAAGATGATTCCAGAGGGGAGGGCTGAGTAAATATTAACAACCCCCTGTGCTTGGTTGGAACTTGAAAGGACTGGCAACACCAACAAGCGAGCTTTTCTCTGTCACAGTCTAGACCAGATTAGTCTTAAAGTCCAAGGAAGAGCCAAAGTTCACCGCAGTGCAGACATTTCTGCACAGCGCTCCTGGTGATTGTGTGTAAGTTTAAGGAAAAGAAAATGATGAAGGAGAAAGAGAAAACCATTGCTATTGTGAAGGTTATAGACACTTCAAAGTTGAAACTGGTGAGCAAGTACATTTTGGCATTCTTTCAATGTTTGGAGATGAAACTACCTGAAATACTGAACTTAAACTGTATAAACTAATAGTCTGTGAAATAAGGAATGTATCGATCGAGCTTTGAAATGTATAATATGTAATCCACTGAATTAACAAGCTTGTTTACGGACAAGATAGTTTTTAGTGCTCAGAATGCAGTAAGCTTTTTTTTTTAGTAAAAAAAATTTGTGAAAAATAAAATAATGTTTTATTGTGACTGTTATCAAAAAGTGGAATTCCACTAATTATTTATTGCTGTGTTTACATTAAATTAATGACTTTTTTATTCACTTAGAACTACATAAATTATATGCATATAAAGTGTATGATACAAACGTATTTACAAGTCACTATTCTCAACCTTGTACTTTATCTTTTCTATTTGAATTATAAGCCAAACAAGTACAAGGGATCTCCCACTCCTGCTCCACATGTTATTTTCATTTACTCAGGATAGAATAATAATAATAACAATAACACAGTGGGACTTTTCAATGTTTGTCACTCAAACTTCATAGCTCTACTTTAGCAAATAAAGTTAGAGGGAGATCAACTGTGTGTGTCTTAAAACTGAAAAAAAAATAGTTGGATACATTTAAATGAATAAATACCCATAAGGACAGAAAATAATATTTAAATGCCAGCTTTTCAAGTATGCACACATTGTGTCTATAAGCTCCTCCACAGTGCTCCCTCTTTATGCCTGAAGTTTACCTTTATTTTTGGTCTACGGTTATTTTGTCTAATAGTCTCATGCTCACTTTGACCATTTTAGGTTCACAATGAATGTCTTCACAGAAAGGCAAAATAGAGAATCCAAAGAAATCAAAATTTTCTGTTTCCCATAAAGCTCACACTAAATATATAATATAGACATAGATATATAGATATCATGCATATACATACATATATAAGGGTTCAGGATTTTTACTTTTTTTACTATTTATATTGAAAAAATATCTGGAAATTATATATACATACTTTAACATACAAGGAAAGATATGTATATATAAGAAAATAATTTTCCTTATATGTATCTTTCCTTATATGTTAAAGTGTGTATACATCTTCTTATATCTTTCCTTATAATGAGATTATCTGGGAGATACTGGTAGTTATATCACATGCATTCACAAATATAGAATATGCATGGTACATATGTATATATTATATCTATATGCATATGTACAAACATATATCTCAAAAAAATTCTCTGGGTTTCAGATAAATAGTCAATTTTCAGAAATATGGTCAGTATAGACTATGGTGCCCTCTCTCTTGCTGAGTGACATACATGAATAGGGGTAGAACGATATATAAGTTAAAATTTTAAATCATGGCCAAGTTAATTAGTCTTATAAGGTTTTAGTGAAGAAAAATAAAGCAGACTGTCATGAGGAAGTGTGTTAGAGATGATTTGGATCTTAAATTGAGGTTAGAACATGGGTTGGATTTTGATACTTAATGAAGGAATGAGGACTTTGTGGTGCAGAAAACAGCAATTGGAAAGAATAAAACTGAGAAAATATGGCCCCGTGGATACTAACTTTTCTGAGCATTCAAAACAGTTCTTGCCATTAAAAATGTTACGGCAAGGACCCTTTCTATAATAGGGTCGGTAGTATAGAATCCAGCCTTTGTGTCAGACAGACCTAGGTTTAAATCCCAATTCCCCCATTTATTATTATTTTTAAAATTTATCTTTATTGTTTAAAGTATTACAGATGTCCCCCTTGTTGTTTTTTCCCCCCATTGAACCTCTCCACCCCACTCTCGCCCCTCCCAGGCCTTCACCACTCTATTTATGCATATAAGTTCCCCTGTTAATCAATCCCCCCTACCCCTCACACAGCCTTCCCTCTGAAATTTATCAGTCAGCTCCATGCTTCTGTCTCTGGATATATTTTATTCATCAGTTTATTTTGTTCATTAGATTCCACATATGAGTGAGATCATGTGATACTTATCTTTCTCTGACTGGTTTATTTTGCTTAGCATAATGCTCTCCAGGTTCATCCACGCTTTTGCAAATGGTCAGAGTTCTTTCTTTTTTATAGCCATGTAGTATTTCATTGTGTAAATGCACCACAGCTTTTTTAATCCACTCAACTACTGATGGGCACTTGGGCTATTTCCAAATCCTAGCCTTTGTAAAATGTGCTGCTATGAACATAGGGTGAATATATTTTTTCTGTTTGGTGTTTCAGGATTCTTAGGATATATTCCTAGAAGTGGGATCACTGGGTCAAATGAGAGTTCCATCCTGAATTTTTTTTTTGAGGAAACTCTATATTGTTTTTCACAGTGGCTGCCAACTTCCACCAAGCCCCTTATTTATATAACTGTGTGGCCTTGAGATAATTACTTAGGTTTTTTTTTAGAGTTTTAATTATTTTATATTTAAAATAGTAATTATGATGCCTCATAGAGCTATTATAAAGATTATTAGAGATGTTATTAGTTATTATTATAAAGCATGCTTAGCTTAATAGCTGGCAAAAATAAATACTCAACTATCTATGACAAAGTATATCTGTTATGATGTTTATATTTTATTATTATTTTTAAATATTCTATGTATGAATTCATAGATTCTTTGTGGAAATACTGTTCCCTTACCCTCTCCCTCCACTGGAGTCTGAAATCTTTTGTTGGAAGCCATGACTTAGGGTATGTGTATGTGGTGATGAGAAATCTTAAAAAAAACTTGACAATAGTGTTAAATAATGTTGACTAGATATGTAGGACCAATATAATTTTGAAAGCTAGATAAAAGAGTTTGAGTTTAATATATGAGTTAAAGAAAAGATATTTTATACTTTAGATTTTGAGCTAGAATAAATCATAGAAAGTTGTATATTTTAAACAGAAGTTGGTCTTAGAGGAGTAGTTGGGAATTGAGAGGATTGGAGGGATACTAGATAAAGGGACATAATTTATGCTTGTGGCCCTGCAGATCATGAGGTACAAGAACAGAGAAAACAATTTAAACTTATAAATTATCTTATATAATAAAAGCCCAGCGACCAAACGGTGGAAGGACCAGAACAAGCGGTCGACCAGTCACTATGACATGCACTGACCACCAGGGTGCAGATGCCCAATGCAGGAGCTGCCCCCTGGTGGTCAGTGCGCTTCCACAGGGGGAGTGCCGTTCTGCTGACTGGGATGAGCAACGCTCCCGATCCCCGCTGGCCATGCTTCCCACCAGTGCACAATCCTGTGCACCGGGCCTCTAGTTTAAAAAACAAAAAAACAAAACATGCAAAAGTGGGTAATAGATCAAATATAGTGTATAGAAAGGAAAGAGAAAAATCAGTTGGGAAAAGATGTGGAATTTTAGGTCAGATTACTTATGTTATCCTTCAGTATGTTTGGCCCAATAAGAGTAAATGGATATATGAACATTTTCGTTAGCTGTCTCTACAATAATTTCAGACGTAAATTTTATTTTTTTCATATGTAAGCATTGATTTTAAATATAGGCAAAGCTAAAGTTTTCTAGGATTATGAAAAATTGTCTTCTCAAAAACTAAGAGTTTTATTAAAAATGGGGTTGAATTCTATCAGATACTTTTTCTGAATCTACTGAGATGATCACAGATTTATTTTTATCTTTGAACATCCTA
Source organism: Myotis lucifugus (assembly GCF_000147115.1). NCBI lineage: Eukaryota > Metazoa > Chordata > Mammalia > Chiroptera > Vespertilionidae > Myotis > Myotis lucifugus. The sequence continues at coordinate 2,767,815 of NW_005871219.1, read as the reverse complement.
AAATGTATTTATGGGAAACACAACTTGATTATAGAAACTTATCCTGTTAAATTTTCTTGGATTCATATAGCTACTAAAATTTTGCTTAAGATTTATAGTCATAAGTGAAAAGGGCCTATAATTTTTCTTTTCATAATGTCTTTGTATGATTTAAGTCTCGTTGAATTGGGACATATTCCCTCTTGTCTCTGTTGTCTGGAAATGTTTGTACAAAATTGGGATTTTTTTTCTTGAAAATGTAACACTTTCGCCCATAAAACCATCATGTCCAGATTTTTTATGTACAATATGATCAAAGTTTATTTTGATAGCTTTAATAATCAAAAGACTGTTCAAGCTATTAATTTGTTCTTCAGTCAGCCCAACTAAATAATACTTTTTAAAATTTATCTTTAGTGTTGAAAGTAGTACAAATGTCTTTTTTTTCCCCATCGACCCCCTCCATCCTGCACCCACCCCTCTCAGGCCTTCACCACACTATTGTCTGTGTCCATAGGCTATGCATATATGCATATAAGTTATTTTTCAAGAAAAATATGCACTTTGTCTAAGCATTCACAAGCACTGGCAAATTATCGTGGGTAATATCTCTTATTACCTTTTAAATTATGGTAAAAATGTACATAAAATTTTCCGTTATATACAGTTTAAAGTGTATAATTCAGTGGCATTAAGTAAGTTGAAAATGCTGTGCAACCATCAACACTACTTCCAGAGTCTTTTCATCATCCCCAAACAGAAACTGCATCCATTAAACAATAGCCACCCATGTACCCCTGCCCCTCAGCCTCTAGTAAGTTCTACTTCCTGTCTGTATGATTTTGCCTAATTTGATACCTCTTATGAGGTATTATATGGAATCATATAATATTTGCTTTTTTTTCTGTCTGGCCTATTTTACTTAGCATAATGTTTAAAGATTCATCCATGTCATAACATGATCGGGATTTTATTTCTTTTTAAGGCTTTATAATATTCTGTTATAATATATAAATATTTTATTTATCCATTCATCTATTAATGGGCATTTAGGTTATTTCTATCCTTTGTCTACTATGAATAGTGTTAGTATAAACATTAGTGTGTAAGTATCTGTTTAGGTCTCTGCTTTTAATTTTTTTGGTATCCTAGTATTCATAGAGGTGGAATTGCTGTAATTCTACATTGAACTTTTTGAGAAAAGGTCATACTGTTTTCCACAATGGTTGCATCATTTCACTCCCAGCGGCAATGCACCAGGGTTCCAATTTCTCCACATTGTCACCACTTGTTATTTTCCTTTCATTTGATAAGTCATCTTAATGAGTGTGAAGTGGTATCTCATAATTTTTAAGATGACATTTTTTTTAATTTAAATTTTTTATTGCTGACACTCTGGGAGATGTCCCCTATTATCACGACCTTTGCCCTTCTCTACACAGTCCTCACCCCTGTCCCTGGGCCTCACCATACTATTGTCTGTGTTCATGGGCTATGCATATACTGTATGTTCTTTAGCAGCTCATCTCTTCACTTTCCTTTATCCATTCCCCCCACCACCTTCCCCTATGACATTTGTCAGTTTATTCCTATGCTTCTAGTTTGTTTGTCAGTTTATATTCTTCATTAGGTTCCACATATTAGTGAGAACATATGGTATTTGTTTTTCTATGACTGGCTTATTTCATTTAGTATAATAATCTCCAGATCCATCCATACTTATGCAAAAGGTAAGAGCTCCTTTTTTTTTTAACAGCTGTGTAGTATTCCATTGTGTAAATATACCACAGCATTTTATTCACTTATTTACTGATGGGCACTTGGGCTGTTTCCAGATCTTGGCTATTGTAAATAAGTCTGCTATGAACATAGGAGTGCATACATTCTTTCTGATTGGTGTTTGAGGATCCTTAAGATATATATTTAGAAGTGGGATTGCTGGGTCAAATGGGAGTTCCATTTTTAATTTTTTGAGGAAACTGGCATGGCTCAGGGGTTGAGTGTTGACCATACTATTTTCCACAGTGTCTGCACCAGTCTGCATTCCCACCAACAGTACACTAGGGTCCCAGTTTCTCCACTTCCCTGCCAGCATTTGTTTGTTGATTTATTGATAGTTGCCATTCTGAACAGTTGTGAGGTGATATCTCATTGTAGTTTTAATTTGCATCTCTCTGATGATTAATGACCTTGAGCATTTTTCCATATGTGTATCGGCCATCTGTATGTCCTGCTTGGAGAGGTTCTTTGCCCATTTTTATATTTGATTATCTGTCTTCCTTTTGTTGAGTTTTACAAGTTCTTTATATATTTTGGAGATTAACCCCTTATCAGATGAATCATTGGTGAATATGTTCCCTCATGCACTGGGTTCTCTTTTGGTTTTGTTGATGATTTAATTTGCTGTGTGAAGCTTCTTAGTTTGATGTAGTCTCCTTCATTTATTTCTTTTCCTTGTCCTCAGAGACTTATTGTAGCAAAAAGATTGCTACAAGAGATGTCTGAGATTTTACTGCCTATTGTTCTTCTAATATGGTTATGGTTTCATAGCTTACATATAAGTCTTTCACCCATTTTGAGTTTATTCTTCTTTATGGTGTAAGTTGGGGATCCAGTTTCTTTTTTTTTCTTTTTTTTTGCATTTACCTGTCCAATTTTTCAACATCATTTATTAAAGAGACTGTCTTGACTCCATTGTATGCTCTTGCCTCCTTTGTCAAATATTAATTGACTTATAAAGGCCATGGGTTGATTTCTGGGCTATTTTGTTCTATTGGTATGTATGCCTTTTCTTGTTCCAGAACCAAGCTGTTTTGATGACAGTTGCTTTGTAATATAGTTTGCTATACGGTATTGTGATATCTCCAACTTTTTTCTTCTTTCTCAAGATCGCTGATACTATTCAGGGTCTTTTTGGTCCCACATAGTTTTTGGAATATTTGTTCTAGATCTGTGAAAAATGCCATTAGTATTTTAATCGGAATTGCATTGAATATATAGATTGCTTTGAGTAGTATGGACATTTTAATGATGTTAATTTTGTACATCTTCCAACCCATGTACATGGTATACGCTTCCACTTGTTTGCATCTCCCTCAGTTTCTTTCTTCAGTGTCCTATAGTTTTCAGGCCTTTTACCCATTGGTTAAGTTTATTCCTAGGTATGTTATTTATTTGTTGTTATTGCAATGGAAATGGAATAGTTATCCAGCTGGCATGGCTCAGGGGTTGAGTGTTGACCTATGCACCAGGAGGTCATGGTTTGATTCCCGGTCAGGGCACATGCCTGGGTTGTGTGGGCTTGATCCCCAGTATGGGGCATGCTGGAGGCAGCCGGTCAATTATTCTTTCTCATTATTGATGTTAATATATCTCTCTCCCTCTCCCTTACTCTCTAAAATCAATAATTAAAACATATTGAAAAATTTTTTTTAAAGAAATGGGATTGTTTTATTATATTTTCCTGTGAGTTTATTATCTATACTAATAAAAGGGTAATGCGCTAATTAGACCGGATAGACCAGACGTCATTGTGGATGTCCTTCCTGACAAAGCCGGGACATGGCAGGCCTGCAAACCATCAGTGGTCCCTTGCCCAGGCCAGCCCAGCCCCTCCCAGAAGGGACCCCCCACCCAATCCGGCAAATTATTTCCCCATCCGGCAGGCCCTGATCGCCTGATGGCCACCTGCAGCGGGGGTGGGGCTGGTGAGCAGGTGGGAACAGCCAACTTCTCGGTCCCTTCCCCCGGCCATCAGGCACTGATCACCTGATGGCGAACGGAGAACTGGGGGTCAGTGGCGGCGGGGGGTGGGACCGGTTGTGAGCAGCTGGGGAAGATGGCCCTGATCGCAGGCCAGGCCTACGGACCATACCCTCACATGGATTTCATGTGCCGGGCCTCTAGTTGGTGTATAAAAATACCACCCATTTCTGGATATTAATTTTGTATCCTGCTACTTTGCTGAATTCATTTATTAGATCTAGTAATTTTTGGTGGAGTATTATGGTTTTCTATGTACAGTATCATGCCATCTGAAAAAAAAATGACAGTTTTACTCCCTCTTTTCTCATTTGGATGCCTTTTAATTTTTCTTCTTGTCTGATCATTGTGGCCAGGAATTCCAACACTACACTGAATAAGAGTGTTGAAAGTAGACATCCCTCTCTTGTTCCTAATTTTAAAGGAAACATTTTTAGCTTTTGCCCATTGAGTATGATATTGGTTATAGGTTTTTTTATACATGAGAAGATGCTAGGTATGCTTTCAATATGTAAATATCAATTGAATCTATCTGATCCAGTGTGTTATTTAAGCTCACTGTTTTCTTCTTAATTTTTTGTCTGGATGATTTATCCAGTTTTTATATTGGGGTGTTAAAGTCCCCTATTATGACACTATTGCTGCCAATCTCTCCCTTGAAGTCCACTAAGAGTTTTTGTGTGTTGTTTTTTTGTTTTGATATATTTAGGTGTTCCTATATTTGATGCATATGTTTTCAAGGTTTATTTCCTCATATTGCATAGATCCCTTTAGTATTAGGTAGTTACCTTTTTTTCTCTTTTATGGTCTTTGTTTTGAATTCTATTTTGTCAGTTGTAAGTATTGCTATACCAGGATTTTTGTTTGTTTATTTCCATTGCATGGAATATTTTTTTCTATCCCTTCACTTTCAGTCTGGGTGAAGACTTTTCTTCTGAGGTGGGTCTCTTGTACACAGCATATATACAGTCATGTTTTCTTATCCATTCAACTACCCTGTCTTTTGATTGGAGCATTTCTTCCATTTACATTTAAGGTTATTATTTACAAGAGGCCCGGTGCACAAAATTCCGGTGTCCCTCAGCCCAGATTGTGAGAGGGTGCAGGCCAGGCTGAGGGATCCCACCAGTGCACGGTCAGGGCTGGGGAGGGACACAGGAGATTGGCCAGCTGTGGAGGGATCATGGGAGGGCTCCAGAGTGTGTCTGGCCCACCTTGCTCAGTCCCAATTGGCCGGACCTCAGCAGCAAGCTAACCTACCAGTCGGAGCCTCTGCCCCATGCACATCATAGTGACTAGTTGACCGGTCAACTCTCTGCCCCCTGGTGGTGAGTGCATGTCATAGCAAGTGGTTAAGGGGCCTGAGCGTATTATGCTTTGATTGGTTAAATGGTCGACTAAACGATGGGACACTTTGCATATTAGGCTTTTATTACATAGGATAGGTACTTAAAAGTAAATTCATACTATTATTTAAAATTAAAATATATGCTATAAATTATTTTCAAATAGCAAATTTAAAATACACAACTAAATATACCAATGTCCACAGAAGTTTTAATTGATCATTTCTTTTTTCTCTAAAGTTATCTGGAAATATTTTGGATGTGTATAGTGGTGAGCAGGGAATTTCATCAGTTAATATGGGCCTTACAAATGCTTCCTGTTCGAGGAGTTTATCAATGAAAAAAGAAATTACAGGTAATGTTGTTTTTATAGTTTTATCCTTTTGTAGTCAACTATATAAGAAAGGTATGGCATATATTACCTAGCTAAATAAAAATGTAAAAGTATTAACAAATTTGTCAGTTAAAATGGGGAACATTTAGAGAGTATAACTTACAGTTCAATAAATATAAATATAAAGGTCTTTATGTAATATAGGCTAATTTTGATGTTAAATAGATGCAATTTGTTAACATGGTTGAAAAATAATAGATTAATAGATTGGGGAAATTAGTACTTTTGTATGTAGACTTTGATATAAAATAAGTAGTTAGATTTTCCCATTTAGCTTGTTTTAGGAATTTCTTAATAGACTCACATTTAATTTCTCAAGTGGATAAAAACACCTCTATTTTAAATAATATTTTTCAAAATTGTTACAGTTCAAAGGCATTATAGGACCATTGTCATGTTTCTTCAATATAGAGATGAGAAAACCAGTGGTTAGAGGAGTTATTTTCCTAAAATCATCCAGCTGAGTAGAGGAAGAAATGGATCAAACAAGGGTTCCTTGACTTATATGTCCAGTGTTAGTGTCTCCGTATGTGAATCTAATGAACAAAATAGATCCAGAAACATAGAAGCATGGGACAGACTGTCGGATCTCAGAGGGAAGGGGGGGGAGGGTGGGTGGGAAGAGATAAACCAAAGAACTTGTATGCATATATGCACAACCCATGGTCACAGTCAATAGGGTGGTGAAGGCCTGGGACAGGGGCAGGCTAGAAGAGGTCAGTGGGGTGGGTGGGGGGGAGACACATGTAATACTTTTAACAATAAAGATTAAAAAAAGAATAAAATAAAATTCAGTTGACATTTCTGTAATACATTTTTTTTAAGTTTGGAGCCCAAACATTGTTCTTTAATACGTTTTACACTATTAATATTAACATTTTTATTAAATATAATATGTCTATTCTGGAAGTCTAATCAATAACTCACAAATATCTATGTATTCAAATAATTTAAGCTAAAATTAATGACTATAGTTTGAAATGAACACATTTAAATAAATGTATTCATGCATTACTTAGTTTAAAAACTAGAATAATTCAAGGAACACTGTATTAATTATCTATTTCTATATAACAAATTATCCCCAAACATAGCAACTTGAAATAATAAACACTTATGATCTCACACAATCTCCATGGGGACAGAAATCCAGGGATGGCTTAGGAAATTGGTTCTAACTGAGTTTCTCATAAGCTATAGTCAAGATGTTTGCGGAGATAGACATTGGACACTAGCGTGGCTGGAGGATGTGTTCCCAAGGTGGTTTGCTCACAGGTCTTGAAAATGAGTGCTGCTCGTTGGCAAGTGATCCTGATAGTTAGCAATGTGGAGATCCGTAGGGCTGCTCAAATGTCATCATGACATGACAAGTGGTGACCCAAGACACAGCAAATTGGTAGCTGAAAATGTCTTTTATGACCCAGTCCTGGTACCCATATGCCATTTTCACAATATTCTATTGGTTTCACTGGTCAATCCCTATTAACATGAGAGGGAATTACCAAATCTGTGAATATCATGAATGAGAATCATTGTGGGCTATGTTGGAGGCTTTCACAAATGCTCACAACCACATAGCATATAAAGTGTCATTTATTGGAAGGGTGGAATTGTTTGATAGTAATATATAAAAAATGTACTTAGCTCCCAAACTTAGATTGTAGAAATCATAATTATTTATGAAAAATGTATGTTGTAGAAGTTTAGGTTGGAAAAAAAGTTGAATAGTCTTAAAGTTCTGGAAATAATAATGATTGAGCAGTTTAATATTTGCTGTGCATTATACCTCTTTTAATCATCTCAATATTATACCAGTTTTGAAGATGAATAGCCCGAGACACAGAAAATTTAGATAATAGATCACATGGCTATTAAACAGAGGGCCAGATTACAAATTCAGGTTTTACTACTCAAAGTCTAATGAGTTTGCCATTACCTCCTACTAAGAGTACTGTGCTTCATTTTCTAAATATCTGCATAAAAATATACCATTTGAAGCAAGTAATATTATATTTTTACCTAGTATTCCTAAATTATGTTGATTAAAGGGGTATGAAATAGGACTAAGAATTGTTTTAACTATCTTCCTTTTGATAGAAACTGATACTCGAGCTTTGGCCAAAGAGAGACAAAAAAAGGACAACCACAACCTCAGTGAGTATATTTTCCTTTTTTTCCAAACAAAATTAAGTAATGCAAGAGGTAATGCATGGAGGTAAAATGTGTGGTCATTCATTGTCGCTCCATAAGTATTTTGAGGTCATATGACAAAAATTAATAGCACATGCTCATACTTGAGCTATTTGGGGAAATTTAAATGATGTGGACTCTCAGAAAAGCTATACTCTTTTACAAAGTGAGGCATCTCAAATTCTCTACTTGATCACTTTAGCTCAAGAAGGCTGTGTGTGAAGGAGATGAGTGCATTTAGTTACATGTGAACTCTTGTGACTCAAAGGTGTACAAAGTTAAAAGTGACTTTAGAAAGTGTTCACCATTTAAATAACAAGAAACATAACTCCAGGTTCTTATCTTCCTGTCAATCTTCTCTTTCCTCCCTAATGATAGGTTATTTGAAAGGAATTACTTACGTTGGATTGCTGAATTCCACTTGTCCAAAAAAATGTCTCGGATGCCTTCCAAGGGGTCCAGTTTAACTCTGGTAACAGGTCCCATGAGATAAAGAAATACAAGCAAATGAAGCAGCGTAGCAGCAATGCTGAGCTAGGCAGTGTTTGGTCATCTTTCAAGTGCTTAACTGTCTCACCTGAGCTTGACCAATTGAGTGTGAAGCCTTTTTGTTCTGGGACCCGAATCACAAAATGAGGAAAGAATAATAAATAAATAATAAATAATAAATCCTCTAAAAATAATAAATCCTCTAGTGGCAGAGCAGGTACACTTTGATCCAGATTATGAGACAGGTAGAACATGAGTAAGGAGAGCTAATTATTGATAGAAAGAATTAATACATGAAGGAACCATGGGCTTCTCTCCTAGTTTTAGCCTGCTAATTATTACGCTCCTTGCTTTTTTCTTCACTCTTATGTCTACAGCTTAAACCACTGGCTATTTAATATAAAGTATGATAGGTGCCTGGTATGTCCATTATTGAAGTATTTTCTAATCTGGCTTTCCTTACTGATTAATCTTGCTTTTTGGAGATATCAGAGTTAAAACATTGATTCCCATTTTAAATATGAGGAATCTAGGACAACTCTTAAAATTTGTGAAGATTGTGTCAGGAAGACAGAAGTCCCACCTACCAGATGCCTTAGTATTTAAAAGCTAGAAATGCTAAAAAATAAAATAAAATGAAATCTTTTCTATCCTTCCTGAGGATTAGAAGGCCAGGTGTGAATTTAAAATTCTCAGATCCTCAGAGTTCTGAGTGGGAATGTTAGGGCGGGGAGATGTCAGCCCATCTCACCTGTCTTCACCCCATATTTCATTCTTACGTTACCTGTGGCCTCAGGCTTGAGTGTGAATACCTCATCCAACACATGGAAACTCCATGCAAATCTCTGCAAACAACTGCCCCTTGTCCACATCCTGGGCCTAGGGGTGAGCACACTGATGCCTCAGTCCCCCCTCGGGAAGAGGGACCTGGAGCGTGGCCTGCCCAGGCTCTGGAAGTGGGCCCAGGGTGTTTGCAAAGTACTCAGTGGTGTAGCTTAGAAGGGGCTCACTTGATATGCAAACATTGAGAAATTAAAGATCTCATTATAATTAGCCATTAAACATGTATTGAGCACAGTCTAAATTGAGTAGAAATCTTTGATATTTTACATACAGTGCATTGAAATAATAGATTTTTGAGAAATATTATAGGACTCCCCTCCCCTCCCCCTTATTCTGAGATAAAATTAGGAACATCCTTCATAGCTGTTACTCATTTCATGTTTTAAACTCTTTTTTATAATATAGGAGTGAGTATGTGTGAACATAGAACTATTAATAAGTTCTCACTGTGAAATATATATGTATTTTTTAACAGCTTTACCTTTGTTTATTTTCTTTTCAGTGTTTTTTTTTTAATGTTGTGTCATTGTTTTTTGAATCACATGTACAGGAAAAATAATATTGATAAAGAGGGAAAATAAACTCTCTCAAAAACCAATTATATTCTAATTTCAGAGGAATTTCAATGTATTATTCCTGAAGGTCAAATCCATTCATGGTAAATTGCTTTGTAGAGTAGGTTCACCAAGGCAATTGATAGTATTTCATGATTTTCCGTGTTTCTGGTAACAGATCTTAATTTTCAAACATGTATTGTTTGTTTTCCAATATTTTTATATATGATTTTCTTTTTCTTCCTGACATTTTTCTGTCTTCAGTTCCCTGTACCAGACTATAAGACTATACTCCATGACTGCTCTTAGAGGAGGGCAATATAGGAAACTACATATTTGTGTATCTGACAATTATTGAACATTTATTAGATAAATTTCCATTAGCAATGAATGCATAGAAATTCAAACAGTCTTTGAATAAGAACCCATATCAGTAGTTCTCAAAGTGTGGGCCCTAGACAAACAGCATGACCCAGAAGCTGGTTATAAATGCAAATTCATGGACCCCAACTGTGACCTACTAAAATCAGAATCTCTACATGTGGGGTACAAATCTATTTTAACAATACTCCCAGGTATGTCTGATGTACATCAAAGTTTGAAAATCACTGCTCTATATATTATTGAGAAAATTTAAATTAGAAAAATATATTTACAGTCTAATCACTATAGATTTATTTAGCCCCTCCTATATGCCAAGCACTCTAGGGTTATAAAAATGAGAAAGAAATTGTCTCTGCCCTCAAGGAGGTCATAGTCTAATTGGGCACATGCAGCTACTATGTGCCAAACTTTGTGTCGGGGCCGGAAGTATATAAGAAGAGTTAAGTATGGTGCAGACATCAAAAGATTATAATCCTTTGGACTGGCAAATGCATATGTGTGAAATAATTATATATATATACACACACACACACACACACACACACACACACACACACACATATATATATATATATATATATATATATATATGTATATCAGTATGAGTAAATATAATAGCATTTCAAGGAATGAAAAACATGTTTTGGGGAGGACATATCTTTAAAACATTGTGTATAATAGAAATATAATTCTGCTATTGTTATTTTCACTTTCAGAATAAAACATATTTACATTTTTATTTTATTTCTAAGAAATATTCTTTTAACTAAATGGAAATTTTCATTTATTGTTTTTAAAAATTATTAAGAAAGTTTACAGCTATTCAAAAGTGAATTGTATTTTAATGAGAACAATAAATAATTTTGTTTTAATAGTTGAAAGAAGAAGAAGGTATAATATTAACTACAGAATCAAGGAGCTTGGCACTCTTATTCCAAAGACTAATGACCCGTGAGTTCAACAATCATTTCTATAATAATGTTTTGGTTTTACTACCCCCCAAAGTGGGTGGGAGGGGAGAGGGTAGAGGAGGACTAATGACTAGGAAATTAAGCAGCTTATGGTAAAGATTAGGCTACTTCTGGTCTCATTTTAAAATATCTATTCAGGGCTGATTGTCATCAAGGTTGTTACTAGCAGTTGTCCTTTTGAGCTATAAAAAATAAGTAAATTAGTCTCCTCAGATTATGTGGGTCTTTCTGTGTGACACCAATATTAACAAATTTAACATCAGATGCTGTCCATGATACTGACTGCTATCTATACTCAATTTATGGTTATAACAATTTTTCCAAAGTAAGATTTATGTGTACATGAAAATTGCATTGTTGGATTTTCAGAGGTTCCATGTTTCTAGAGACATGCAAGTAAAAAAATAGAATTATATTATAAAAAAACATGTTGACTGATGCCAACCACTAATTGATTATCTTAATGAAATGTTTATTCAAGTTTTGGTATCATACAAAGTCAGTTAAACAGATGTTTGAGATTTTGCATTTCAACAAATAGTTGATTAAAGTATCAATTTAGAATGTTGAATGTTTCCCCAAAAACATAAAAACATGATCTGTAGCATCAATAATAACTTGAAAAATGTTTCATTCAAACTGAGAACTGGCCTCTCCAAATGCTGGCTATATATATATATATATATATATATATATATATATATATATATATATATATATGAAGTAATATGCAAATGAGGTCAGGACTCCATAACTGTCACGAACAGCTCAGGAGGAGGGGCCGGGCACAGCCCCAAGCCTGATAGAACAACATGCAGGTGTGGCCAGGAGCCTGAGAGATCAACACAGAGGGGCGTCTGCTCTGAGCCTTCACAGGCGGCTGGGGGCAGGCCCCCAGCGGGGAAACACACACACACACACACACACACACACACACACACACACACACACGAGGCACCTGCTCTGAGCCTCTGTGGCCAGACTGCCCATCAGTAGGACATCCCCTGAGGGCTCCCAGACTATGAGAGGGGGCAGGCTGGGCTGAGGGACCCCCCACCTTGCAGTGCATGAATTTCGTGCACTGGGCCTCTAGTCCTATATACTAAAGATGTAATATGCAAATGGTCATTACGCAGTGAAGCATAACAACCGACTGTGTAATGACCAGGTCACGGATCAGCAAGAGGGTGGGGCAGCGAGCTACAAGTGGGCGGTGGAGAGCTACAGGAGGGGGCAGGGCTCTTCTTATTAGTAGGAAGAGTAAACGTTTTCCTGATAGAAATTTTTTAACACTTAAAATATAAATGCACATATGTTACCAATTATTTTATGTAAATCAAAGGCCTTTTTATTTGAATATGTGTTTTAATTTTTATTTCCTTCAGAAACTGTACTAAAATGCATAGTAAACTTATTTTTATTTATTTATTATTTAAAAAAATATTTTTATTGATTTCAGAGAAGAAGGGAGAGGAAGAGAGAGATAGAAACATTACTGATGAGAATCATCGATCTGGTGCCTCCTGCACACCCCCCACTGGGGATCAAGCCCACAACCCGGGCATGTGCTCTTGACCAGAATCAAACCTGGGACCCTTCAGTTGGCAGGCCATGCTCTATCCACTGAGCCAAACTGGCTAAGGCCATAGTATATCTTCATTTATTTAAAATAAAACAAAAACTTAGAAAACACAAGCATAGATGGATTTTTAAAATATGTATACCCTAATAATTAGTGACATTGAGCATTTTTTCATATGTCTCTTGGCCATTTATATGTCCTCTTTAGAAAAGTGTCTATGAAGGTCCTCTGCCTATTTCTTAAAAATTGGTTTGTTTGTCTTCCTTTTGTTGAGTTATATGAGTACTTTATATATTTTGGAAATTAACCCCTTATCAGAGGATTAACAAAAATATATTTTTTAAAAAATTTAAAAACATGGATCATGAAATCAATCAAATGGGACAGATCCAGCATTTTTAAACAAAGAAGGAAGAATGACATTGAAACTATCAAAAGTATTACCTATTGCACCAAAGGAGGATAGTAATAACTTGTGAAACACGTCATAATTTTATGTACTGAGTCAATTTAGAAAAAATGTTTCTTATGTCAGATGCATTTGAAAAAGCGGGGAAGCCACAGATTTGCAGAAAGATTGCTGAATTGAATTAAGAGACCTGGGGCTCATCTTCTGAACACCACGTGCTCTTGGGCAAATAGCAGGAGCTGTGAAGTGCTTGACCACTGAGGACCCTTTCAGTTATGATTAGGAAAAACTTATGGGTTGGCTTAAGAAATCAAGGCTAAAAATCTAAAGACATTTTCAAATCTCTGAAGTTGCCATTTCTATATTTCAAATACATTCAGAAATTTTTATTTCTTTGTTAGGTCAAAATAGTAAGGTTAGAAATAGAAGTAATACAGTGAACAGCTGTAGTTAAGACATATAGGTTGAAAAAATTAAATAAAAATACAACAACAATGAGGGGATATCTTCTGACGATTGGTAAAAAATAAACCCAAATGAAACTAACAAACACAAAATGTGAAGAGCTTCTACTGGTGTGTGATTGTGGACTACTTTATATGTGCTTTTTATGAATTGTATTTACAAAAAAAGTCATATTTGACAGCAATCCTGAGAAAGAAGAATAAAGTTGGAGGGATCACAATACCAGATATCAAGCTATATTACCAAGACACGGTTCTCAAAACTGCCTGGTACTGGCACAAGAACAGACATATAGACCAATGGAATAGAATAGAGAACCCAGAAATTGACCCAAACCACTATGCCCAATTAGTATTTGACAAAGGAGGCATGAACATACAATGGAGCTAAGACAGTCTCTTCAATAAATGGTGTTGGGAAGTTTGGTCAGATACATGCAAAAAAATGAAACTAGATCACCGACTTACACCATACACAAAAATAAACTCAAAATGATAAAGGACTTAAATGTAAGATGGGAAACCATAAACATCCTACGAGATTCCATAGGCAGCGAAATAGCAGACATATGTCGAAGCAATATATTTACTGACACAGCTCCTAGGGCAATGGAGACTAAGGAGAAAATAAACAAATGGGACTGCATCAAAATAAAAAGCTTCTACACAGCAAAAGAAACCATCAACAAAACAATAAGAAAGCCCATCGCATGGGAGAACATATTTGCCAATGCTATTTCAGATAAGGATTTAATCTCCAAAATTTACAGGGAACTCATACAACTTAACAAAAGGAGGATAAATGATCCAATAAAAAAATGGGCAAAGGACCTAAGTAGACACTTTTCAAAAGAGGACATACAGAAGGCCAAGAGACATATGAAAACATTCTCACAGTCACTAATCATCCGAGAGATGCAAATCAAAACAACAATGAGATACCATCTCACACCTGTCAGAATGGCTATCATCAACAAATCAACAAACGACAAGTGCTGGAGAGGATGTGGAGAAAAAGAAACCCTCATGCACTGCTGGTGGGAATGCAGACTGGAGCAGCCACTGTGGAAGACAGTATGGAGTTTCCTCAAAAAGTTAAAAATGGAACTTCCATTTGAGCCAGTAATCCCATTTGTAGGACTATATCCCAAGAAACTAGAAACATCAATCAGAAAGGATATATGCACCCCTATGTTCATAGCAGCACAATTTACAATAGCTAAGATTTGGAAACAACCTAAGTGCCCATCAGCAGATGAGTGGATTAAAAAACTATGGTACACATACACAATGAAATACTATGCTGCTATAAAAAAGAATGAACTTTTACCATTTGCAACAGCATGGATGGAACTGGAGAGCATTATGCTAAGCGAAATAAGCCAGTTGGAGAAATATAATATCACATGATCTCACTCATATGTGGGATATAATGATCAACATAATCTGAGGATGAAAAATAGATCCAGAGACAAATGGCAGGTGAGGTGGGGGGGTGGTTAGAGAGCAACCAAAGGACTTATATACATGGACACAGGCACTGGGGCAGGGGTAGGGGGCTTGCTCGGGGTGGGAATGGTTGGGGGAGGGGGTCAATCGGGGAAAAAAGAGACATATGTAAAAGTTAAGATAATAAAAAAAGAAAAACTTCAGATGCAAAAAAGTCATATTAGTAAAAATAGAAAATATTATCAAAACATAAATTATTCTAATGATACCATAAAATTTTTATTTTTTCTACCCTTTAATTTGAAAAACCAATTATAGTGGTTTATTTTTTATGAAACTGTTTTCTTTTTCTCTATAGTCATAACATTCTCCTGCTTTTATATATGAACTAGAGTTCTGGTGCACAGATTCATGCACTGGTGGGGTCCCTTGTACTTGGGGGATGTCAGACTGCCAGTTTTGGCCCGATCCCTGTAGGCTAGGCTGAGGGACCCCACTGTTGCATGAATCCATGCACCAGGCCTCTAGTGTGCATATAAAATCTTTGGTTAATCTCTTCCCACCCCCCCTTCCCCCTTCCCTCTGAGATTCATCAGTCTGTTCCATGTTTCCAGCCTGTGCATTGAGTGTCTGCCCCCTGGTTGTCAGTGCACATCATAGCTACCGGTCAAATGGTCAAACGGTCAAAAGGTCGCTTAGACTAGAGGCCTGTCGATATATATAGACTAGAGGCTTGGTGCATGAAAATTCATGCACTTGGGGGTCCCTCAGTCCAGTCTGCACCCTCTCACAATCTGGGACCCCTCAGGTATGGTCCCTAGGCCTGGCCTGAGAATAGGGCTTATCGGGGTTTTCCTTCCCCTGGCTGCAGGCAGCTGGCCCCACCCCTGCTGCTGCCACTGCTTATCATCTGTGCAGCGCTTGCCCCTCTCCCCTGCCACCAGTGGCCTCCCTCTGCAGTCAACAGTCGTGGGGTGCGATAGCTTGGCTGGCCTGGCCCTCCCTCTTCAGGGTGATCACTGGCCGGCCGCACACCTGCCACAGAGTTGCTGCCGGTGGCCTGAGCCTCCCTCTTTCTTTGCTGGGGGGTGGGGCCAGCACTGTGAGGGGCTGTCTGCCTACCTGATCGCCCCTAACCACTTGCTTGCCTACCTGATCACCCCTAACCGCTGGTCTGCCTACCTAATCACCCCAAACCACTCTGCCTGCCTGCCTGATCACCCCTAACCACTTGCTTGGGGGCCATCTGCCTACCTGTTTGCCCCTAACTGCTCATCTGCCTACCTGATCATCCCTAACCACCTGCCTGCCTACCTGATCACCCCTAACCGCAGGTCTGCTACCTGATCACCCCTAATCACTGGTCTGCCTACCTGATCACTCCAAACTACTCTGCCTGCCTGCCTGATTGCCCCTAACCACTTGCTTGGGGGCAGGGCCATTCTGGTCTCTGGTTGTTCCGGTTGTTATGCTTATGGTGGCTGGCCTTTTATTATATAGGATGGTAATTGAGGTAGTACATGAAACCTAATAAGCCTTTTTCAATGTTCATCTAAGCAAGGAAAATCAAATCTGTCATGTTGACCACTTTTTTATTTAATGTTTTATTGTTTTGAAGTGGATATGCATTCCAAAGATGAAAACAGATTGTGCCTTTTCAATAGTTTTGCCTGGCCATACTTCTGCTTTAATATATGCACTTCTGTTGCCTGCTTTAAATTCATTCAAGTTCCTCAAAAGTTTTAAGTTCTTCAAAGAAAATTGTTTTGTAGAAAATGAAAAAGCAGTATCAACATTCATTCCTTAGGCATACCTTTACATGTGTTGGTGTTACTGTCATATAAGATGTTTTTAATGTCTGGCTTCTTGAATTTGTCTTGTGAGAGAGGTACACATCTCCTTAATAATTTTGGTAAACTTAAAATATATTAAGGAGAAATTTCATGTTTAAAATGACTTTAAAATAGAGTGAACTTTTTAAAATTGAGTACAAATTACATCATGTAGAAATTGAAGGCAGTCCCATTGGGTGGTCTCTACCACCATTTGGAAGATTTATTTTAGATCTAAATAAGCTGTGCTTTAAACTTCCAAGTTAGCTGGGTTATCTTTTTCATCTTAGTTCCTCTGTCCAAGTTTTTTCTTCCCATGAGAATAAATGAAAGAAAATTAGGGCCACGAGGCTCCCTACTGCTTAGAGTTTTAATTCACTACACTTTTCAGATACAAATACTTTCTTGGTTTAATGACAAAAGTAGCTGTTTTTTCCCTGCTTCACACCACCAGATCAGTGACTAGTGAGAGAAATGAGACCAACAGCTATTACAGCCCTAGAGAACTGACAAAGCATTTTCAAACTTGAGATAGACACCAAGTAGTTGGGCGCATTTCAGTAGAAGAAGGCTCCTCCAGTCCCTAAGAAACATGTTCACCTGATGGGTAGAACAATACAGCTCCCTTTAATTTGTTGAAATTAATGGAAATGTCATCTAACACGAACTTCCAATGATTCATATACAAGCCAGATTTTTTCTTAAAGTCTATTTTCTCACTTCTGATCACTTAGTAAATATATATTGAGCTCAAGATATTTTACTAAGGTCAGATAAACTAAAAATATATGCAGTGGAATAATTTTTTAAAAATTCCCTACATGCTTACTTTATGCTGTATTTAAAACACCTCATGACTAAATTGAAAATTCATCAAGGTTTCCCAAAAACTCAGGTTGATTTTTAGCACTTAGATTGGCCTCATTCTCCTCAAATATTATTAACTCTCAGATAATATTAAATTCACTGATGTGTGTTTTCAGATATTAAAATCAATAACTTGTTCTGTGATTTCAGATTCATCATATTCCTATTTCATAAATATGTTTAAGTAAATTTTGTTCTATGCTATAGCCTGAAAGGTTATCTGATAATGTTTAATTTATTTACTTATATGAAACTTATTTAAAAATAGGTATCCAGCTTTTTAAAAAAGCATTGATACTTTTGTGCAGAAAAATTTGCTTAATAATTCTAGAAAGTTTTGCTGTATTGCATAAAATGATGTTGCCAAATTCTGATTTGTTTCACAATCACTCAGGATCACCATTCAGGAGGGACTTTTTTTTTTCTTAGAAGCATAAAAGCAACCTTATTAGAAAGTAGGTACATTTGAAACGATCTTTAAAAATTTAGGCTTAAGTCCTCAATAATGTACATTTCCTAGTTCATTAATGCAGAAATACCACACATAGATTTTAATCTTGGAGTTAATAATAAAAGCAATTTTCACTAAAAATATAAAAACTGTAATGGTAGAATCATGATATTGCATTTAGCTCTCCCACAAAAAGTCACTTTATTACTTTCCTTTGACACTTATTTTCATTCTGGG
Source organism: Myotis lucifugus (assembly GCF_000147115.1). Taxonomy (NCBI): domain Eukaryota; kingdom Metazoa; phylum Chordata; class Mammalia; order Chiroptera; family Vespertilionidae; genus Myotis; species Myotis lucifugus. The sequence goes on along the minus strand of NW_005871219.1, from coordinate 2,749,612 downwards.
ATTAATTTTACTATATAAGGGCTCCTTAACTATTCTATTAAAATTTCTATTCAGAAGCAATAATATCTAAGAGTGAATAATAGTCATGTAAATCATTATTTCACATTAATGTAAAAGATTTTTAAGTTCTTATGAATTCTGCTGACATGCACAATTGTGAAAAGGTTATCTCTGTTCTACAGTGATATGCGCTGGAACAAAGGCACCATTCTGAAGGCATCAGTGGAGTACATCAAGTGGCTACAAAAGGAACAACAGAGAGCGCGGGAATTAGAGCACAGACAGAAGGAACTGGAGCAGGCGAACAGGCGGCTTCTGCTCAGAATTCAGGTTGTTATAAGAATGTTGCCACAAACCACGCGGCTGAACTCTGACTGACTTGTCATCGTTTTTATTCATTGGTCTCATTTATTTTTTTCTTATTAATAATTATTTTTTCCTTCTGGAGGACAACTTTATTGTCTTTTAGAAGTTCATGAATTGGGTTGTTTCAGTTAGGTTTTGATTAGAAATCTGGGGTTGAGAAGACTTTAAGAAAATAGAATGAATGACAACTACTTACAAAATGCAGAACATAGAATGAATTTTATAAATGCACATGATATTATTTCAGCCAAATAATAATAATGAAGTAGAACATGTGCTTCTCTACATAATACTGGACAGTATATTCTTCCTTCCCCTTTGACGTCTTTAGTAACATTGCTATGGATTCTATTGCCTCAAGCCATATTGTGCAGGTTTTATATTGTCACTTCTCATCTGTTCATGTGACACAAAATATTAAAATATGGGTTTTTATAACTCTCAAGTTGTTGTTTTTTAATGAGTATGCTTATAGCCAGGTAAACCATTTACTTTGTTTCCATGGAACTGTAATATAGTGAGAAATTAATCTGGAAAAATAAATGGAATCCCTAGAGGGTTTGCTCAATGGTTAGAGCATCAGCCCACGAACTGAAGGGTCATGGGTTTGATTCTGGTCAAGGGCACATACCTTGGTTGCAGGCTCAGTCCCCAGCCCGGTCAGGGTGTGTGTGGGAGACAACCAATTGATGTCTCTCACATCGATGTTTCTCTGTCTCTGTCTCTTCCCCTCCCCCTCCACTCTCTCTAAAAATCAATGGAAAAATATCCTCAGGTGATGACTAACAAGATAAAAAAAAGAAGCTTTTCTATTCACTTTAAATGTAGTCTGTGTCACTATGGGACCATAGTGTATTCCCTTATAGAACAAGGGGAGGGAAATTTTTTTAAAAAACTGCATATTTTGAGGGTTATTTTTTTAGTCAATAGAAATACAGCAAATTCTATTATTTGCAGGAATGTTTATAATTTACATTACTCTTCATTTTGAATACTTGTTAATATTTTGGTTCTATTATTTATTATGTAGAGTTAAGCCCACTTTCTTTTTAAAAATATATATATTTTTATTGATTTCAGAGAGGAAGGGAGATAGAGAGAGATAGAAACATCAATGATGAGGGAGAATCATTGACTGGCTGCCTCCCACATGTCCCCACTGGGGATCGAGCCTGCAATCCGGGCATGTGCCCTTGATCGGGATCAAACCCGGGACCCTTCAGTCTGCGGGCGGATGCTCTATCCACTGAGCCAAACCAGCTAAGGCTTGAGTTAAGTCCACTTTCAAAGTCATTATTTAATCATTATTGTTTGAAATTGCAGGAACTAGAAATACAGGCTCGTGCTCATGGTCTTCCATCCCTGGCTTCACTTGGCACCATTGATATGGATGCTCATGTCAACACACAGACCCCTCTTGAGCAGAATTCAGTAGACTACTGCCAACAGCCGACTCAGTTGCAGGGACTAAGCCCTGAGCTCTGTGACCAAGCTTTGTCCTTCTCCGATCCTTTGTCACACTTCACAGATCTGTCATTCAGTGCTGCTTCAAAAGAGGAACAAAGATTGGATGACATGCTACTGGACACCTTATCGCCTTTTGGGACAGACCCTCTACTTTCTGCCACTTCCCCTGAAGTTTCCAAAGAGAGCAGTAGGAGGAGCAGTCTCAGCTCAGATGATGGCGATGAGTTATAACAAAATACATACACTCAATTAATCAACCAGGAAACAATTCCATGCTGATGAAAAGCAATTATGTTCTTTGTTTCATATATTGCTTTGGCTCCACTTTTCTGAAAGGACTACCTTGTTCATGAAAAACCGATGGAGGAAATAACAACAGTATAATGAACGTACAGGAAGAAGACATACGGTGCTGAAGAATTATTGAGGGCTAAAAAAGATTTTTTCCTTGATTACAGAGTCCAATGTGCTTAACTTTTATTTTCTGGAAATAGCTCTCTACTTGACACACTAACAGACGGCAAAGAGTAAACCTAGAAATACACACACATTTTCTTAGTTACTCACTAATATCTCCTTCCTTTTTAACTCTTAAAACAGTTTTCAAGAATCATGCTCAATAGATACGGTAGTTTATTGCCTTTCTCCACTGTCTGGTTAAAAGACAGATTATCTATCACTCATAATTGAAAAGTGAATCTACAATAAACCTTAGAATTTTCTACAATAAATACAAATACTTATTTAAAAATTGTTTCTAAAAGTGTATGCTACTTTCTTTAGTCTGTTTAACTGCACAAATTCTAAAAGTATGTTTTCATATTTATGGAGACACTCCCTGTTTAAAAAAAGGAACATATTGAATACCTTCCTCAAGAATATAGATTCGAATTTTTGTCCCTTCACAAGACATACCCTAACATACATGTACACAATGCAGGTAGTATGTGTTTTTTCTTCACTTTTCTGCTTTACTATTTTGCATAAAAAATCACATTCCAAAATTTTTTCAAGAAGAGACATTGGATAATCTATTCAGCAAATGAACTTTAAAAAGGGTCCTGCTTCTATGACAATTTTTCAGGTATTTACAATTTATCACTATGTCCAGTATGGAATGTAAAATAATTAGTTGTTGATACAGTTTTGCTTCAAATTAACAAAATATTGAAAATTGAATTGCCAAGTAACAAAATAATTTGTAAAACAGAAACTCATACATTCAGCTCTGAGCTAAAGTTCTATTCTCATAGAACTTACAGTACTCTATGATTTTTGCTATCTTTGTTATTATTTGTTAAAAATATTTATATTTATGATGTTTTAATCAAATTTTTCTCTCTTGAGTTTGTTTTAGGATTGGGAACTGACTGACCAAATACATTGTTCTATGTTGCACCTCTGTGAGTGCTCATCTGCTCAATGAGTATTTATTGAGCAATACTCAAAAGTCCCGTGAAAATGTACAACAGATAAGAAGATGATACGGTCTTACCCCTCATGGAGTTAAAAGACAACATGAGAAACAACCAAAAAAAGATAAACAACATATAGAATTAAAGCCCGCATGGAGCAATATAGGGTAAAAATTACCAAGGGTCAGAAAAATGAAAATGGATGAAGTTTGGAGAATGACAAAAGTCTATGGGAAGAACATAATTCAACTTCTTTTAAAAGTATAAATTGAGTGAAGGGAAGTGAAGGTAGAGCAATGATATTAACCAAATGATAAAAATGAAAATAAGTGGAAGTATCCCAATGCGACATTATTAGAAATGGAACATTTATCTGGCCACCCTAGAAGATGCTTGTTAGGGAGTTCTGAAAAGTAATTTTATCAACAGGTTGTGAAAGCCCTTGAAAACTAGGATGAAATGACATAGTAGAAATCTAATATTTTATTAGGAGGTAGAAGTCTAAATATTAAAATGCTTTGGCATATTACTTACATGATTGAGATGTAATCTTTCATGCATATTAACTTGGTGATAAATTTTTCAAAGAGTACTTTAAGTATTACTCATATGGAAAATATACATCATCACAAAATTTGAGACTAATGATGATGAAAGAGGGAAAGCATTACATCCTTATGGTATAATAATTATCTCAGGCTTAGTTTATAACATTAGATTGGAGATTGGATAATTAATTTTCATTGACATGGAAAAAATATTTCTTAATTTATAGAAACAGGCATTAAAACCAGATAGATAAATTCACCTATAATATGCCATGTGAAAGAAAGCAATAAGATAAGATATACTTCCTCAAGAATATTTAGGAGAAGATTATATACTTTTAACTTTATGACAAAATTAGACTTTTCTACCTACAGTGATAATTTAACATTGAAAATTATAGAGAAGCAAAATGTTTTTGGGTCAATGGAAAACATATCATGCATAGATCGAGGCTAATTTCTGTTCTCATATTATCCATTATTATCTTTTCTTCATAGTCTGAAAAGACTTGCATGGATAATGCATTATCATGTTTCCACTCCAAATACTATACTACCTAGCCCTGAAATCCATTTCTTATATCTTAGCTAATTGTAATAACTTGACACCAGATGGTAGAGTCTGGACAAAAGAGATCTGGAAAGAGAATCAATATTTGTTGCTACTTGCAGATTATAATAGCTATTAGGAGATTATAAAATGGCTAATGATTTTTTAAAGATTGAGTAAGAGTGGTTCTGTGTCACAAGTTATAGACCTTCTCTCCAGAAAAATACAGAATTGTATATACAGTCAAAAATATGCATGCACAAAGTAGTTTTAGCCTGGCCATTGTTGCTCAGTGGTTAAGTGTCTACCTATAAACCAGGAGGTCACAGCTTGATTACAGGTCAGGTTACATGCCTGGTTTGCGGGCTTGAGCCCTGGGAGAGTTTGGGGGGAGAGGGCATGCAGGAGGCAGCCAATCAATGATTCTCTATCATCACTGATGTTTCTATCTCTCTTTCCCTCTCTCTGAAATCAATAAAAAACATATTTTAAAAAAGAGAGATTTCAAGGACCCCCTACATATCTCCATGGATCCCAGGTGAAAAATTCCTGCATCAGGTCTGTTACTTTAATATATAGCATGCAGCTATGTATCCATCAAGAGCTGAGAACACAGTTAATGTTACATGTAATAATGGAGGAAGGAGCCCGAGTTATCTGAATATCATCATCCCAACATCAGTAACTATGCACAGGGAAGTAAAAGTGTACCAAACACTAGACCGTCTACTAAGGGAGGTGCTCACTTAGAAAATAGTCCCCTTTCAAACACCCTGCTATGTATGTATGACTCTTGCTACATATTTATGTTAAATATTTATGGGTCAGTTTCTCTGACTACGGGATGTTGCAAACATCTGACAATATCATTTGAAATGGGTAAAAGTAAAAGTTATGAAAATCCTAAAGTAAAATTATTTGAGTAGATAAGAATCATGAATGAACCTTTGGAAAATTGTCTATAATATTTTTGCAGAAATTAGACTTATCTTAACATTGAAAGAGTAATATTGTTCATCAAACAATGTTATCACAAAAAGCATTAGCTAACACTGGATTATTAATACACAATCAAGCTGTTCATTCAAAGAGTTAATGCATGTGTACAATATCATGTCATCTGTGAATGACAGTTTTACTTCCTCCTTGGCAGTTTGGATACTTTATATATTTTCTTCTTGTCTGATCATTGAGGCTAGTACTTTGAGTACTATATTAAATAATAGTGGTGAGAGCGGACATCCCTAAATTGTTCCTGTTCTTTAGTTTTTGCCCATTGAGTATGATGTTGGCTGTTGGTTTGTCATATATGTCCTTTATTATGTTGAGATATGCTCCCTCTATTCCCACTTTGCTGAGAGTTTTTATCAAAAAGTGTTGGATTTTGTTGAATACCTTTTCTCTGTCTATTGATATGATCATATGATTTTTGTCTTCCAATTTGTTTATGTGATGTATCACATTTATTGATTTGTGAATGGGGGGTGGAGGGAAGAGATTGACTGGGGAACTTATATCCATATGTCCATAGCCCATGGACAGAGACAATAGTGTGGCAAAGGCTTGGGAGGGCAGGTGTAGGGAGGAGGGGGGTTAATGGAGAAAAGAAACACAAAATAAACAATAAAGATAAATTTTTAAAAAGAATTAATGAATAATTGCAATGAAAGTTAAAATTTTTTGAAAAATAAGATTAATTTTGTTTCTATTATGTTTAATTGTCTTTGAATGATAATGTCCTATCCAATCTAGTTCTCTATTTATTCTAAAATATTGGCCACCTTTTCATCGATTTAAACAAAGCAACCTTCCCAACTCCCAATGATATTAACAAAGACCTCTTATGAATTGATATAGACATTCATAATTTCTATTTTGTTCTTTCTTCTCAAACTTTTTCCTTAGCTGAAGAAGAATATATTAAATGACCACATTTCTTCAGTTTACAGATATGATATCAGTGATATTAACCTTTTTATGTGGTAGAAACCTCTAAATAATAAATAGTGAGATGAGCTGAGGATATTGATAAATAGACTTCCTCCTCCTTTTTAAACTCATTTTCCACTCAGATAACTGTAAATAAAATATCTAATAGCTCCTGCTTAAAAAATTAGACACAATGAGTTTCTTCATTTGGTATGCTCACTTACCTTTATGTGGGGGAGAAGTTAGACTTCACAATGAAATAAAGAATGTATTCTTCCTCTGTTTTGATAGATTGAGTCATATTGGCATTTTCTTATACTTCAAGGTATTTTGAAAATACTTTTTACTGTTCTCATTTTGTGGAATTTTAACATTTAAATAAATTAATGTTATAACTAAATGTTTCAATGTTTTTACAATATCTTTAGGCTGATATTTACTGACCTTTTAATATCTAAGATGTAGATGAAAACTGGAATCCATTAGTCATTTTGCTATGCTATGAGCACTAGATCAGCTATCTGTGTTTCTTGACATCACCTGAAGGATTGAGTTTTATTTCAGTGTTGATAATGGCACAGCCTGTATATGCTACACGAAATTATATTATCTGCCCCTCCAGTGCCCTGCATGGTGACAAGTATAAGATGTCCATCTGAGTTACTGCAAGTTACACATACAGAGATTTTATTATATTTACTTAATACATACTGACCACATTCAGAGTGTTGCTGACCTAATATGTCATATGACCTTCCTGTAATCATTATTCATTACGTACACTCATATTTTATCATTTGTATGATTTCAATTTTTAAACAAAGAAATTACTTAAAATTATAAAACTAGTCTAACTTTTTTCTGTTCTACTTCTTTTTCCCCCTGAGGTTCATAGAGAATTTGAGCGTATAAGAGATTATTGGAAAATAGTTATTTTGGTTTAAAAAAAATCTCCCACTGGATTCAACCTATTTAATGATGAAAAACTATCTGCTGCTTTATAAATAAAAGGGAACTTTTTATCTTCTTGTAAAAGGATTTGTGCATGTATCTCTACATATCCAAATGATTTCTATTATGCTTTTATTGATGAAATCCTCACTGAAATGTATTTTCTCTGCATTTATCCAGCCAGCTTCAAGAATATACTTAAAGACTTTTGCCTTAGCCGATTTGGCTCAATGGATAGAGCGTCGGCCTTCAGACTCAAGGGTCCCAAGTTCGATTCCGGTCAAGAGCATGTACCTTGGTTGCGGGTACATCCCTAGTTGGGGGTGTGCAAGAGGCAGCTGATCGATGTTTCTCTCTCATCGATGTTTCTAACTCTCTATTCCTCTCCCTTCCTCTCTGTAAAAAATCAATAAAATATATATTAAAAAAATAAAGACTTTTGTTTTTGCAATGGTACCTCTCCCATTCTCGCACTACCATTTTATTTTTAAAATTTTGTGTTTTCAACTTTTCTTTTTCCAGAGAAATAAATTTTGTGTGTTATTTAAAGCTGGTGGTTATATATAACAAACAAAATAGAAACTATGCAAAGTAAAGGGAAGACTTTGTTGAAGAATTATGTAATTGGGAAGCTAATATTATATTATCCTTTAATACATTACTTCTAAAGTTTAAAAGCTAAGTAAATTCAAAGATCTTATCTAATCACATTGCAGTGTTTACAGTATACGAGGCTAAAATTAATTCATTTATTTAATCTTAATAATAACAATGCAGTTTAAAATCTCCTACTTTAATACCATATTATACATATGAAGAACTGAAGTAATACTCTTATGATTTAAATCTAACATTGGTTAGATGAAGATAACTAACATTGTTAGTGTAATAGGACTATAGAATTTGTAATTATTGCTATTTTTTCTTTTTAATAACACAGTAACTGGTTTTACTTTCTGAGAAAATGAAGAACACTGGTGTAATCTAATACATACATGGATCATTATACATATACTTTTAAAAATGTACCAATGTACCAACATTTTCTTTGCTTATATTAAATGAAAGCATAGAATTATCAAATGTTTAACATATTTTTTTATTCTCCCTTTGTATATAGATAGTACTAGGAAGTACAGAATGTTGGTTAGTTATCTGAAAGGATACTTAACAGCCATGAGACTTCTCAATTGACAACTGCTCACTACAGAGCCCATGATGAAAATGATGATCCAATACTTCCCTACTCATGAAATAATAGTTACATTAGCTAATATGCTATCTTGCCATCTGCTTCTCCATGCTGTTATGGTTTTGATTTATGAAAAAAAATATTTGTTAAAATGTTGCAAAGCTTCTAACAACTATAATAGTAGCAGTAAAAACATGAAGAAACTCCACAAAATGTTTTAATATACTAGGTGGTCCCCAGACAATCTAGGATAAATAGCATGCTGTATTTTAATATGTAAAACACTTTAAGTTGCTAATTGGTATTGACTAGACATATCCCTTGATAATAAAATTAATAAGAATTTCAGTTAAATGTTAAGACAATAGTATGTAATATGATGTTTATGATTTTTTCTACATATTTGTGTCAAAATTAGTAAAACAGCACAGATTTGAGTTGACTATAAAAGATGATATTCTATGTGAAATGTAGGTTCATTTTTTAAAGTTATGCATGTTTTTCTTAAGGCATTGTTAGTGCCAAAATTACTAATTAATAAAGGAATTTTTCTGTGGAAATGAATAACCAATCTAATACAGGTAAAAATAAGTCAGGGTGATTTTTTACATTCTATAGACAGAAATGTTGGATGGCTGGGAAAAAATTATACTTGACTGTTTATCGTATGTGTATGTACATGTATGGTGTATTTGCGGATAGACGTGTGTCCTTATGGGAACTTATAAAATGTTTTCTTATTTCTTGATATTAGAAAGGACTCTACATATAAAACTATGTTATTCTTTGCTTGAACATATATCTAGGCAGTATTTGGAGCTATCCTCAAATCAGTTCAGTTAGAAACCTACCTATACACACATACACCTTACATTGAGTTTAGTTAAAAACATAAAGAAGATGAAAACTCTAATAGTTTTTAATATTTTGTTAAAGTAAGTGACTTATACAGCTATAAGCTATTTAGATAGAACCAAGTATTGATTTTATTGACCATCAGAAGAAATATTAAAACCAACCTGAAATGTTATTTTTGTTATCACCTGCAGAGTTCTAGCTATGGGTGGTTAAGTAGGTAAATACAATACAGCATATTGGTTAAGTAATGGATAGCCATCAGGTTATATAAATGTCTGTTTCATTAATTGGTGCCATCAGGCAAGAATACAACTATCTAGATGGTGGTGATTTTGATAGAATAGACCACATTATGGTTAAGTATATAATTCACGTAATAAGTAAAAGGTGCCCACAGGCTATTGTTCCTAGCATGGATTAAAATTTACATATTGCTTCTCCTATGTCAAAACATCTGGTGCCTGCAAATGCTAACATTTTGCTAAACCGTTTCAGAAGCCTGGAGAAGTGGATTGGAAACACTGCATGTAAATCATACAAGCATTATCATGGAATCACAGCTATGTTCCAAAAATTAAATTGCTGCAGGCAATAGTATAGTCAAGATTATATTTATTTGCTTACACAAATGAAAGCTGATGCTGTGGATATCTGTGGAGAAACATGACGTTTGAGCTATATGATTATCTCTTCCAAAACACTTATTTTGTATAATTACATAGAACAAGTAGGTTCCAAAGTCCTCAAAACTTTACAATCATCTATGTTAGAAGAAATATGCAGTTGTATAAAACTCATTCTGAGATTTCTAAGGATGAGAAGAAGTAGATAATTGAGACTTTATTCATTAAGGAATTAAATTTCTATTTATTCATTGGTAAATATGAAAAGTAGGTCAGGGATACAGATGAATTACATTTTCTACACAGGTCCCCAATCAATAAAGATAGTCTTCACAACATCTTAGTCTGGCCTTCTGTTTTTTAATCTAACAAGGCCACTTCAATATTTTTCTTACTATCCAAGTCAACAGTTAATATGATCATGATCCTTGCTGACTGCAGCAGCTAGCTGCTTCTTGAGATCTTTGTATTGCTGTTTTTTATAGCCATGCATACATTACTTTCCTCATTAGATGGCTGGGAAACCAAAACTATGCCTTAGCTTCTCCTATATTCCACATAACTTAGCGCAGTGTCTTGCTTAACATGTTATTTCCTTAATAAATTATTAAATGATGGTTAATTATAGGTAAGGGAAGTGTGAATTGTCAAATTCTTTAAATAATGAAATGATGCTCACTCAAGGCTGTGAACATTCATTGACATGAATTTCTTCCAATCTTTTTTTTATCAGTTCTTTCCATTGCAGTGAGATAAGTATTTGTGTCTCCTGTTGGCTTACCTAAATGAAAATAGTATCAAATGTAGCAACAATGGGTATAGATAAATCTTTTGCTCTACAATTCATCCACTAATTCATCCACTGTTTCCACAAAGAACAGTGGTTATTGCTGAGGGGAATATAAAAGATGATCTTTTAATAAAGCGTAGGAAGTGTATGCTGGCAGAATCTGCATGGTATGGAAGCACAAACCAGCTAATCGGGCCAGTCTCAGAGAACCTGAGTCCTAGGGCACAGTTGGGGCTAACCTGGAATGAGATGGGGAGGTGAGAGAGAGAGACTGGAGAGTGTTATTTAAGCAGAGGCAACCAGTCAGATTACTACTACTGACTCAGAAGGCCCATATTACTTTTAGTAGATAGAATATAACTCTTTGAGGTAAAAAAAAAATTGGATTTATTTGGAGCAGCCATAAAATCTCATTTATCACACAAAATTTAGGTTTTCAGGCCCTTAGTGGCAGGATTGTTGTGTCATTAGTCTTACACCCAGAGTAAGACAGCTCATATTTCAGTGTGTGTATGTGTGCATGTGCGTGTGCTTATATGCATGCATACATATGTGCTGTGTGCGCAGGGGTGAGGGGGAGAAGGAATTAGTATACTGATATGATGAACAAAGGTACTGCTCTCAAGTAGCTTTGCCATTACTCACTTCTTTCCAAACATGGGATCAGGTTTTTGTTTATTCTTGTAAGTATTAAGCATGTAGTGCAACCTTATGCTTAGAGCCAGGACCCTGTTCACATATCTATGAATGCACAACAGTACTCAATAGCACCTAGCCTCTTTTTATTAATATTCTACACATATTATTTAAGAAACCTAATGTGTGAAGAAAACTGTACAAGTAGAAAAGTATACTATATCCTTCACTGGGACAACTCAATATAATAAAGGTTTTAATTCTCCCTAAATTAACATAAGTTTTATAAATACTAATAGGCTTTTGTAAGTTAGACAAGTTTATATTAAACTGTATAAGGAAACATCTGAGAGAGAAGAGCAATTAGGGAAGCAAGGGCTACCAGATTAAAATATATCTTAAAGTCTCACTAATTAACATTGTGGTATGGGACACGAATAAACAGTCCGAATGACAGAAATAAGCCTGAATGCATATTGGAATTAAAAATAGAGGGGGCATTGTAAATAAGTAGAGAAGATACTGTTCTATAGATGGTATTGGAATTACACAAAATGCCCATCTATATGAGAATTGTGGTACATTCATAAAATGGATTACTATGTCCCTGTGATGATAAATGAAGGGGGGAAAAACAACTCTGTTTTGATAAGGAAAGTTCTCCATGATTTTTTATTAAGTAATAATATATGAATATATGGTATTGAGTTGCATGTATAGGATGGTCTCTTCGGGGTGATAAGGAAAGACAGAAATATGGACTTATATTTGCCATATATGCAAAATAAACTGTTGACAGATATACAAGAACCTAATAACTGTTTTAAAGAGAAAGCAGACATGAGAATATTTTCACTAAATATCTTTTTTATTTCTTTTGAAAAAATAGAAGCATATAAATATGTTATTTACTCAAAGAAAAATTTTAAATGAATGGTATGTTTATACAACAGTCCCTCATATTCATAGTTTCAGTTTTTGAAGTTCCAGTTACCTATGGTCAACGGTAGTTCAAAAATATTAAATGGAGAATTCCAGAAATGCACAATTCAGAAGTTTTAAATTGCACACTGCTCTGAGTAGTGTGATGATTCTCACGTGGGCTGGCTCCATCTCACCCTCACGGGAATTATCTCTTTGCCCAGTGTCTCTATGCTGTTGATGCTCCCTATACCCTTCCATTAGTCATGTATTGCCCTCTTGGTTATCATGTTGACTGTCGCAGTATTGCAGTGCTTGTGTTCAAGTAACTCTTATTTTACCTAATAATGGCTCCAAATTGCAAGAGTGGTGATGCTGGCAATTCAGATATGCCAGAGAAAAGCCATAAAGTGCTTCCTTTAAGTGAGAAGGTGAAAGTTATTAACTTAATAAGGCATTTTTATCATCTCACGACATCACAAGAAGAAGGGTAATGGGATATAATATTTTTAAAATATATTTTTATTAATTTCTGAGAGGAAGGGAGAGAGATAGAAACATCAATGATGAGAGAGAATCACTGATTGGCTGCCTCCTTCATGCCCCTTACTGGGGATTGAGCCTGCAACCCTGGTATGTGCCCTGGCTGGCAATTGAACCGTGACCTCCTGGTTCATAGGTTAACACTCAACCACTGAGCCACACAGGCTGGGCTATTTAATATTTTGACAGAGACCACACCAACACAACTTTTATTACAGTATATTGTTATAATTTTTTATTTTATTATTAGGTATTATTTTTAATATCTTTTGTGCCTAATCTGTAAATTATACTTTATCATAGTTATTTATGTTATACAGGAAAAAACATAGTATATATAGGGTTCAGTACTATCTGCAGTTTCAGGCATCCACTGAAAGTCTTGGAACATATCCCAAACACATAAGGGGGAACTACAGTATTAATGGTTTATTGCTTACGTTGCCTTTTTCCATTCTCTTCATTCACCCACAGTACTTTCTGTAATCTTGGCTTTCCAGTCCTTTCCACTAGTGACAATTCTACCTTTCTTGTTTGAAGACAGGAAAGGCAAATGAAGCAACATAGAAGTGAAGTTTTTGCACTTATTTTTACTGGGGATACTTAGAAATAAGTAGATCTTCACCCTGATATAAACATTAGCTTAAAGAGCTTAGGGTGGGTAAAATAATGGCTCCCAAAGAGTGTGGTTAGCACCTGGTGTCTAGGATAATTCTTGACTCAGCTACATGTATGTATTGAATGTCTTTGTCTGCCAAATATCTTGCAAATAGATATGACTCAAGAGTATTAGGAAGCATTTACTACATATATGTCTAAAGGATACTCTAAAACATTTGAATATTGGTAGAAGCAGTTAGGGCAGTGGTTCTCAACCTTCTGGCCCTTTAAATACAGTTCCTCATATTGTGACCCAACCATAAAATTATTTTCATTGCTACTTCATAACTGTAATGTTGCTACTGTTATGAATCGTAATGTAAATATCTGATATGCAGGATGGTCTTAGGTGACCCCTGTGAAAGGGTCGTTCGACCGCCAAAGGGGTCGCGACCCACAGGTTGAGAACTGCTGATTTAGGGCCTTCTTCAACAATATGGAAATAGCATAGATAGACCATTTTCATTCCGGCCCTTTCCCCATGGGAAGCAGCTGTGTCCACTTGGTAGCACTGATTCCATACCGAGTTTCAAGCGTGGGTTCTGGCAGTAGGGATTGGTTCAGGTAACCCAGACAAACAATTGCTTTGTGGCTTTGCTTGGCAACATAGTTGGATCAAGGAAGGTAAAGTTCAAGAAGCTCAGAACGTTTAATAGTTTGGGAAAGTGATTTGTTTGCTGTCTTTCCCTGTTTGTGAATACGGCAGCATATGGGAGCAGTTAATGCTGGCAGCCATCTCGTCGTCTGGCAGGAATGTCAGCCTGAGGACAACGTTGACATTTGTGGGGAGGAAGGAGCTTTGTGAATTCCAGAGGAACAAGCCCGGATTGCTAACCGAATCCCATCCCAATCCTGGCCTATCATGTGTCTTCTTAAATTCTGTAGTTTTTTAAAGAAAGGTCTCCTTTACTGTTTCAACCAGTTTGGGTGGGGATTTCTGTTACTGGCAGGTGTAAAGATACTAACCGATACACCAGAACCGAGGGAACTAATCTTCTGACAGACTGGCCACATGTATGAGATCTTGCTCCCCTGCCTTGTCCCCCTGCCTGCCTGATTGCCCAGAACCTCTCTGCCTGCCTGCCTGATCGCCCAGAACCTCTCTGCCTGCCTGCCTGATTGCTCCTAACTGCTCTCCCCTGTCGGCCTGTCACCTGCAGAGTAGCAGACTATGACTCCCAGGTATTGGTGTTTAAAATGGGGAGCAGGAGGACAAGAAATTCTCCATCGGAGCTCTTTGCAGGCCTCACAGAATCATTCATGTACGGAAATACCTAAATTCCTTCAGCTTGAGATCTGTGCATGAGGACACTTAGGTGTCAGACAGCTCTTTTATCTTTTCAAACAAAGCAGAACTTGGTCACACTTTTTTGTGTCCTCATTAATGTGAGTAGATTATTTCTCCTATTGGTAAAAAATAACTTGATTTATGTCACTTAGAAAGTGTTCACTTGATATTCACAGAAATGCAAGTAATCTCCAGGTCTATCCATGTTGTCGCAAAAGGCAAGAGTTCCTTCTTTTGTGTTGAGTGAATGTACAACAGCTTTTTTTATATCCACTCATCTGCTAATAGGCATTTGGGCTGTTTCCAGATCTTAGCTATTGTTAATAACACTGCTATGAACTATGGGTCCATATATTCGTTCTGATTAGTGTTTTGGGTTTCTTAGGATATATTCCCAGAAGTGGGGTCACTGGGTCCAAAGGCAGCTCCATTTTTGATATTTTGAGGAAACTCCTTACTGCATTCCTTTTTCTTGCCTGATTGGTTCATTGGTTAGAACTCACAGTGGGAACTGAACAATCTTTAGGGTAGTAAAGGTTTAGTATTTCACCATTGAATATGTTTGCTAGAGATGTTTTATAGATACTCTTTTGCAGGTTGTGTAAGTTCTTCCTGTATTAGTTATCTATTGCTACATAAAAAAAAAAAATTACACCGAAACTTAATGGTTTAAGCAACACCATTTATTTCCCAGTTTCTGTGGGTCAGAAATCCAGGCATGACTTAGCAATATCTTTGGACTCTGGATCTCTACAGAGGCTGCATTCATCTCAAGGTTCAACTGGGAAAGAGCCACTTCCTAGCTCACTCATCTGGATGTTTGTCCTGAAATGTAGTTGAAATACTTGGAAACAGTTTGATCCTTTTGAGTCTTACTGTATGTTTTTTGGGAGTCTGGAGCAGTGCACATTGTAGGGCAAAATATTCCTCACTACTTTACACAAACCCTGCGATGAATGAGTTTTTTCACAAACTGTTTCAGAAGGCAAGTTAAAATTTGGACCCAGTTAAAGTGGAGAGTCCTTGGTAGACATCTTATGCATTAAGTTGAGAACGTCTATGCATTAGGAGTAAGTATACTGTCCCATGCTACTATGGATCTGCCTTTGGGATAACAGCAGTGCTGAATCATACTCACTTTAATAAAGCCTAAAACCAAGTCTTGACAGCTGCAATTCACCCTTTAATAATTTAATATTTTAACAAAATAAAAATGTTATTTCTCTAGAGGGAAATAAAATAATACAGAGTTTCTTCTACTATATTTTAACAATGCTTGGAATATAATCCAATGTTACTAGACAAGTGAAGTAGCACAAAAAAGTTACTGATAAATGAGAGATTTTTAAAAAGTCAATAGGAGTCAACCCAGGGAAAACCCTGATATTGGATTTAGCAGAAAATAACTTAAAAAAAATAACTTTTCCATTATTTTTTACAATTGCAAAAAGTATATTTTGAATGTAGAAGCTAGTTAAAAACTTTTGTGTTTTTTTTTTCTTTTCCTGTGGTAACAACTCTATGTTCTCATAGGTAAATGAATGACTGTGTAATAGTAGGGTGAGCCTCAGAAAATAAAAAGGGACAAACAACATTTATACAGTTAAATAATGTGTTATCCTTGTTTAAATTGCAATTTTAAGTATAAATGAAATACAATTTTATGTCTATCACATTAAGAAAGAAGAAAGCAGGAATTATTATGTCATTCTTTTATTAGGTTGGAGGGTTTAAATTCTATATATTCAAGCAACGTGGCCTTATATCAGACATATTAAAATCCTTAACATATTTGACACTGATTTCACCTTTAGGAGTATATCTTAAAAAACCAAGTTCAAGTACAACAAAAATTTATGTGTAAATATGTTTATTCTAACCTTATTAATAAGAACATAATGTGTATAAAACATACAATTTTGAAAATTAAACAATTAATTATTTCTATTATAACATATAGTCATTGAAAATATTTGAATAATTATTTAAAATAAAAATATAACTGCATATGTATATAATTTATACACATACTTGTGCATATATATATATAGTCAATATAACTTACTATATACACATATGCATATATGTATGTGATCATATATATAATAGGCATAGTACATTCTCAAATATTTAAATAAAATTATATAACAAAATTAGAAAAGTATATAACAATATTAATATTGATTATTTTTGGCTTTAAGACTATAATTCAAAATTATTATTTTCTTATACACATGTTTCTGTATTTCCAAACATTCCCATAGTGCTAGAATGTCTTATACTCCTCTCACACACTCAGAATTTCTTACTTTCCCATCCTTGTGCCTTAATTAAGGTCCTCCAAAATGGTCATCTTTCCTACCTCTGTAAGCTGATTAATCTTCATGGATCATTTCAAATTCATTTTCTCCAAGAAGTGTTCTGCAGAATCTGGAAGTTTATAAACTGTCATATACCTTATCTTTACCTTCTTTATGGCCTTATCACTTTCCATCTTGGATTATAACTACATATATATATCCTATATAATAAAAGCTTAATATGCAAATAAACCAAACGGCGGAATGACTGGTGGAACGACCAGTCGCTATGACACGCACTGAACACCAAGGGGTAGATGCTCAATGCAGGAGTTGCCCACAGCCTGCAGGCCCCAGGTCAGCCAAGGTGAGTGCCAGCGGGAGCCACCAATTGCCCTGCCAGTTGCCCCACAGAGGGAGGTGACCAGCGGCAGTGGTGGGGGGAGGGGCCGGTGAGTAGGTGCACCAGGCTGGCCAAGGCGGGTGCCAGTGGGGGCCCCCAATCACCCTGCTGGTTGTCCCAAAGATCGGCCCTGATTGCCAGCCAGAACTAGGGACCCTACTCATGCACAAATTTTGTGCATCAGGCCTCTAGTCTCTATATATAAAAGCCTAAGTGACCATTACCTACTGGTCGACCAGTCGCTATGATGCACACTGACCACCAGGGGACAGACGCTCAATGCAGGAGCTGCCTCCTGGTGGTCAGTGAGCTCCCACAGCAGGAGCACCACTCAACCAGAAGCCGGGCTCATGGCTGGCAAGTGCAGCTGTGGTGGTGGGAGCCTCTCCCACCTTGGAAGCAGCGCTAATGAGTGGTGGCAGCGGCAGCTGCAGGTACAGAGGAGCCCGGGTGGGAGCGGCACAACACCCGGCCCCAGCTCGGGGCTCCTCCCTGGCCACCTGCCACTTAGTGCACTGCTACATCCCATGTACTCCATAAGCCTGTAGTTACAATTTCCAGAGAACAGTTGAAGTGCAGATACTTGGAGTAACCAGGATGAGCCTGATAAGGCTGCTGGGTTCCTGAAACTGCCTCGGGCATCGAGATCAAATCTCATCCCTTACTGATTGCCCTGGAGCTACAGTGGAAGGCAGCAATACAACAGTGGCCACAAGGTGGCAACTGACAATTGGGGTGAAAGTCAAAGAGAGATGGATCTGAAGGTTGGAGGTGTGTGCAACAGAGCATCCCTGATCCCCAAGATCCCTAACTTTGTATTGTTCACCTTGGAGCATCTCTTAACCAGCTCTGAGCGGTGGAAAGCATCCAGCACAGCCCAAGGTGTCCACTGGGGACCTCCCAGCTGGCAAGGCGTGACCCTGACTGCAGAAGGGACATTTGGAAATATTTTTTCAGAAAGCTGCTGGGAGGACAGACTCCCCGCGTGACTTCCCAGCAGCTCATGGGAACATGGAAAGTCCCCAGGCATATGGGTGCAGACTCCCGATTTCCTTTCAATGTGCACGAATTCATGCACCATGCCACTAGTAATTTCCAGGAAGTCACTTGAAAATAATCTATATATAGGAATCACTGCGTTTGCACATAAATATAAATAGTTTGTTTGGCAATTAATTATTATTCTTGTCTTAAGAAATAAGATTAGAATAAATCTATTTCAGTGGAAAGGGAAATATGGCAGCTAGAAGCCTAAATTAATAAGACATGGCTCTGACAGTGATAATCCAGATAAATAATTCTGAAGTGCTGTTTGATTTTTGGGAAATTAGGAGTAAGCTATGGGTAGATAGCCATTGTTGGTTAATGCCTAGGAGAGAAAGATAGTAGATGCTCCAGGTTTAACCTCTTTTAGAATATTACTTGGAATTGACTTCATTTATGGAAATGAATCTAAAAAGAGACACAGAACATGCCTACAATATTCTGAAATTATTTGTGGTAGCCCAATATATGATATTTTACTTTCTTTCTTCCCCACTCATTTCATTTTATTTTATTTAAAACAGAACATAAATTTACCCCATTGAGCTATTGCCTAAATCTGCTTCTGTATTTGAGTGTTTATGTACTCTGATTCTGCAACCAAAGTCTCTCACTATCCATGACCCACTAACCATTTCTCTCACTCTCATCCTAACTGCTCCCAATTTAGACAGTACTGTAATTCACAACAGAAAAGTAAGCATTCTAGAACCACAGAGCAATTTCACTGGGAGAAAGATACAGCTGTCTGACACGTGGACCCTCTGGTCAATGAGCTAGCAGTCAGATTCACCTGTAAGCCACTCTCATGTTCAGTTGTCCAATGGACAGCTCAATCTTGGACACTGATGAACTTACAGGTAGAGTGTCATATTTGGGCAGCTTCATGCCTGTTATGGTAGAAGGGTTGTTGGAATCAGTCACAGGATAACACATTTGCTATGAATTAAAATATTTGTCATAGCTTTAAGACACAAATAGTTTGTCCTAAACATATATTTTATTTTTGTTGTGGTAATCTATCCTTATATTAAAAACAATAGTGACATGGGTATGTAATGCATAGCATAGCTACTAAGTGAGTAAATCTTACAAGTTTTCATCAGAAGAAAAAAAAATGTTGCCAGGCAAGCACCCCACTCCCAGCACAGACTGAGTGTGCTATGCTGCCAGCTCAGACAGAGCCACAGCCCAGTGTGTGCTACGCACCTGGCAGAGACAGAGCCTTGGGCCGGTGGGTGCTCTGCCACCAGCACAGACAGAGCCTTCAGTTGGTGTGCATGCTTCCCCAGGCACAGATAGAACTGTCATCTGGCACATACGCTACCCTCAGCTCAGATCAGAGCTGCTGGTGTGACCTGGTGTGCCCAACCGCAGGTCACAAGACCACATTGCCAGCAGGACCTAGGGCACCATCCCACCTTAGGGGCATCTGAGAGATGCAAATCAAAATGACAATTCGGTACCATCTCACACTTGTCAGAATGGCTATCATCAACAAATCAACAAATGACAAGTGCTGGTGAGGATGTGGAGAAAAAAGAACCCTGGTGCAGTGCTGGTGAGAATGCAGACTGGTGCAGCCACTATGGAAGACAGTATGGAGTTTCCTCAAAAAATTAAAAATGGAACTTCCATTTGACCCAGTAATCCCACTTCTAGGAACATATCCCAAGAAATCAGAAACACCAATCAGAAAGGATATATGCATCCCTATGATCTTAGCAGCACAATTTACAATAGCTAAGATTTGGAAACAGCCTAAGTGATCATCAGCAGATGAGTGGATTAAAAAACGGTGGTACATCTACACAATGGAATACTATGCTGCTGTAAAATGGACACCTACCATTTGCAATAGCATGGTTGGAACTGGAGAACATTATGCTAAGCGAAATAAGCCAGTTGGAGGGAAAAAAATATCATATGATCTCATTCATTTTTGGAAATAATGAACAACATAATCTGATGAACAAAAATAGATCCAAAGACATAGAAGCATTGAACAGACTGTGAATCTTCACAGGGAAGGCAGGGGTGGTTGCATAGAAGTATAGCTAATGGACACAGATTTTAGGGGGCTGAGGGCATGTGCTGGGGGTTTGGGGTTCACAAGGGGAAAAAAGGAGACATATGTAATACTTGAAACCATAAAGAATTTTGAAAGATAAATAAAAAGTAAAAAAAAAATAAGAAAAAAATGGTGAAGAAAAAATGTTTATAACTGTGTCTGATGAGAATGTTAACTAGACCCCTTGTGGTGATTATTTTGCAATATATTCAAATATTGAATCATTATGTTGTATAGCCAATATTAATATAGTATTACTACAGGATTGGTGCATGAAAAACTTGCACTGGAGGGCAGGTCCCTCAGCCCGGCCTGTGCCCTCTCGCAGTCCGGGACCTCTCACTCCTTACTTCCCGCCTGCTGGCTACTCCTTAGTGCTGCTGTGGAGATGGTAGTTGCTTCCACAACCACCGTTGCACTTGCCAGCTGTGAGCCCGGCTTCTGGCTGAGTGGTGCTCCCTCTGTGGGAGCACACTGACCACCAGGAGGCAGCTCCTACATTGAGTGTCTGCTCTCTGGTGGTCAGTGGGCATCATAGAAACCCATCATTCTGGTTGTTCTGCCATAATGGTCGCTTAGGCTTTTATTATATAGACTAGAGGCCCGATGCATGAGAGTTGTGTGAGAGTAGGCCTTCATAGCCTTGGCGGCTGCCTCGATCCCTCCCTCGCAACCATGGCGGCTGCCTTGATCCCTCCCTTTCAGCCGCAGCGGCTGCCTTGATCCCTTGCAGTTATGGAGGCTGCCTCAATCCCACGGCTGCAGCCCTAGCTTTGTCTGGAAGGTTGTCCGGAAGGACATATGGATGCCCATTTGGTCAATTTGCATATTATGCTTTTATTATTATAGATATATCAATTATATCTCAATAAATATAATGATGTCAATTATTATTAAAGTTCGATAAGTGATTCTACAGTTTACTGATACATAGGAGTAAAACATTGGACAACTATTTTAATCGAACCAGATGCTGACAAAAGAAACAACAGTCCCAAAGGTGTCACTAGCCCCAAGAAGAGCAAACCAAGACTTAATTGCAACTTCAGCTTCTCACAGGAGTGTGGCCTTAGATCAATCAGTCTGGAAATTCCTGACCAACAGTGATGTAATTTTGTTTCCTTAAAGAGAGGCGCCCTAGCCTGAAATAATCTTTTCTTTTCTTCTGCTAATAAGTTTCTTTCCTCACTCAGTTTCTCCCCATAACAACTTCCTGCTTTGTACAATTTATTGGATGAGATTCTCCCCAATTCATGAATTGTTCAATAAAGACAGTTAGATCTTAAAATTTTCTTGGTTGAAGTTTTTACATTAACAGACTTGGTGGCAGTGGTGGGACCAAAGGAGACTTCCCGAAGCTTTGAGGACAAAAAAATGTAGAAATGTAGGCATGGTGGTCACCGGCCCTTTGAGTTCTCTTTCTTGCTGTTTCCAAGGACAACTGGTATCTTTCTTCTAGTTCTGAGCTCCACTTTGTACTGAGCAACCAATCTTATTGGCTTTTCATTCCAGGAGTTAGCAAGCAGATGGTTCCATATGGAACACAAATCCTTAGTTCTTGGCTCATTCTTCAATTTCCCAATTGTTTGGAATTCTTCCCAGATTTCATGTTGGGAACTTCTGGTAATAGCTGTAGTTCACCATGTATTTGGAATCAGTCTGCAGTTCCCATCCTTTGGGGTTTTCTCGTTCAGTTCTACTTTTTTTTAATGGCAAAACATAGTCTTTTTAAAAAAATCATTTTTATTTTCCAATTACAGTTGATATACAATACTAGTTTCAGGTGTATACCCCAATGATTAGACATTATATAACTTTCTAACTGATCATCCCAATAAATTTCATACCCATCTGATACCATACATAGTTATTAGAATATTATTGACTATATTCCCTATGCTGTACTTTATATTCCCATAACAACCAATTTGTACTTCTTAATCCCTTCACCTTTCCACCAATTTCCCCCAACCCCCCTCCTATCTGGCAACTATCAGAGTGTTCGCTATATCTATGAGTATGTTACTGTCTGTTTGTACCTTTATTATGGTTTTTAGATTCAATTGTTGATAGATATGTATTTATTGCCATTTTATTGTTCATAATATTGACCTCTTCTTCTTCCTCCTCCTCCTCCTCCTCCTCCTCCTCCTCCTCCTCCTCCTCCTCCTCCTCCTCCTTCTTCTTCTTCTTCTTCTTCTTCTTCTTCTTCTTCTTCTTCTTCTTCTTCTTCTTCTTTTTTCTTTTCTTCTTCTTCTCCTGACACTTTACCATTTCATGTAATTCTGGTTTGGTGGTGTTGAACTCCTTTTCTTTGTCTGGGTAGCTCTTTGTATGTCCGTTGATTCTAAATAATAACTTTACTGGGTAGTGTAATCTTGGTTTTAGCTCTTTACTTTTCATCACTTTGGATATTTCTTGCCAATCTCTTCTGACCTGCAAAGTTTCTCTTGAGAACTCAGCTCACAGTCTTATAGGAGCTCCCTTGGAAGTAACTAACTGCTTTTCTCTTGCTCCTTTTCAGATTCTTTTTTTGTCTTTAATCTTTTGCATTTTAGTTATAATATGTTCTGGTGTGGGCCTCTTTGGGTTCTTCTTGTTTAGGACTCTCTGTACTTCCTGGACTTATATATCTATTTCCTTCACAAGATTAAGAGAGTTTTCTGTCATTTTTTTCAAATAGGTTTTCAATTTCTTACTCTCTCTCTTCTCCTTCTGGCACCCCTATGATGTGAATGTTGGTATGCTTGAAGTTGTCCCAAAGACTCTGCATTATGCTCATTTAAATTTTTTTTTCTTAATGCTGTTCTGATGAGGTGTTTTTTGCTTCCTTATCTTTCAAGTTGCTGATTTAATTCTTGGCTTTATCTACTCTATTGTTGATTCCCTGTGAAGTATTCTTCATTTCAATTGGTGTATCCTTCATTTCCGACTCATTCTTTTTTTTTTATGATTTCTATGTCTTTTTTCATGCTGTTGAAGTTCTTACTAAGTTCCTTGAGCATCTTGATCACAATTGTTTGAACTCTGTGTCTGATAATTTGCTTGCCTCTATTTCCTTTAGTTATTTTTCTGGAGATTTTCCTGTTTTTCATTTGGGACCTATTTCTTTGTCTGCATGTTTTGGTTTTCCTGTTTGTTTCTATGTATTAGTTAGAGCAGCGATGTCTCTCAGAGTAGGTAGAGTGGCCTTTGCAGTTGGTTTCCTATAGGGCCCAGTGGTGCAGCCTCCATTTTTACGCAAGGTGAGCATTCCAGGTGTGCTCCAGTGTGGGCTGTGTGAATTGACCTCTTCTAGTTGAGCCTTTATTTCCACTGGTTTTACTGGGAGGAATTAAATCCCAGGCCAGTTGGCTGCAATAGCTGGTTGTGACTACAGCAAAAGAGCTGCTGTGAAGGAGTTGACCCTGTGAGTAGGACTTGTTTTGGTGGGCATTTGGTACTCATCAAGTCTGCCCTTTGAATATGTCACTGATGTTGGTTGTATGGTTGTAATCTGGCATGCTCTGAAGCTGTCCACCAGATGCACTGGTGCTTAGGCCTCCCAGGAGATGCAACATCAGTCACCACCCCTTGCCCTGCCTGGGGCCACCTGGCATGGGCTACATAGTGATCTACAGATGGCTACTACTTGGATGTACTGAACAATCGTGTACCCAGGAAAGGATGTACCCAAGCTGCAAATCATGGAAGGCTGAAACTAGTGATAGGCCTGGGGCCTCTAAATAGGTGGTATGGGGTATGTAGAGGCCATATGCTGCTTATTTTAAAGATTTTAGGCAAGTCCAAAGCACTAGGCAAGAGAGACAAATTGTATCGAAAAGCCACTGGAAACAGCTTGGATGAGCCCAAAATTTGGGTGATGCATGGTCTCAGGGAATCACCAGGGCAGAGAAAAAAGTGTGATCCAGGTATTGGAGACTCAGATATGGCCACCACCTGTGAGGTGTGTGTGTGTGTGTGTGCAGGGGAGTGGAGGTGGTGTTCCAGAAAAGGAATAATTTCCTCTGCCAACACGTCTGTCTGGCAGAAAGCCGTCACACCCAGCTCTTGTTCAGATGCCAGACAATTCAATTTCTCCCCATATGTTCCTGGTTCCTTTCAAGCTGCTGCCCCAGCACTGAAGCTCTGAAGGTGTGAGTCTGAGTAAGTCTGTGTGTGGGCCCTTTAAGAGGAACTGCTTGGAACTCCAGCAGCCCTCCTTCTTACTCAGCTACAATATCTGCTGGTTTTTATAGCAAGAAGCTATGAGTATTTCTCTTCCTGGCATTGGAAACCTGGGCTTGGAGGCCTGGTGTGGGGCAAGGACCCCCTCACTCTTACCCACAGCCAAGATATCCCTCCGGATTTTAAAATAGAACATGTGGGCATGGAACCAGCCCATTTTTCATCTTTGTTCCTCCTACCAGTGTCAATGTGGCTTCTTCTTTAAACCCCTAGTTGTAGGACTTCCATTCAGGTGGTTCTGAATGATGGTTGTTCTGTACTTTAGTTGTAATTTTGATGTAATCACGGGAGGTTTCAGGTACTATGTTTACCTATGCCACCATCTTGACCAGAAGTCTGGTTCTGATATTTTAGTTTTGCTATGAAAAAATTAAAATAGCAGATGGAAGAACTGTTGGTCATCAATACAGGGCACCTACGTTGGTCACACATACACATACACTAGTACAATTTACTCATAATAACAGAAGGATACAGCTAAATACTAGTAGTCTAGAAGACTAGAATCCCTCTTTATCATCAAAAAAGTGCCCAGAATTGTTGAAGAACTGACATTATCATTTTATTTTCCCCAAAGAGAAACTTGTAACAAAGATTATTTCAGAGCCTCTGGATGCTTATGTGCCTACAAAAACCAGTCAGTTCATCAGAAAAATACATCCATTATAGTTATAATTTTATTGTAGAAAGCGCTACCAGATTGAATGATCTTTTATACTCCTCAGCTCATACTGTCATAGTCATTGTGGTGTTATATCTTTTTGATTGTGTGATAATTAACCTTATCAAGTTTTCTGGTAGCCCATATGCAGATAGACTTTTTTGCTTCTAGCAATTGGGTTAAGTATGACCTGTCAGAATATTTTAACTATTATGGTCTACTCTCAGAGCCCACAAATGCTTTCTCAAGAATGACGGATAGTCTACAACTCTGGATTTCTTTTTTTATCCATGACACTTCTTTAGTAACAGAAGTCTGAAAATAACCAAGGAAAAAAACCCCAAACATTTCCATATGTGTTTTTTGTAATACTTTATCCCCAATTACAAATAATAATACCAGCATGTGGTACAGAATTCTAATTATATAATCCAGTCTTAGTGTTTTACTGCCATTCATAAACTGCTTCAGCAGAACTACCTGTGATTTACAGCATCAATAGAACCCTTTAAATTACATCCTATATTATGTTGTAGGGCATGTATTGCCCTATGGTCTTGCATGCAATGTCAGAGACAGAGGGACCAAGAAATGGAGAATTGTGATTTCACTGTAAATCAAAAGCTAAGTGTTGTTTATGAGCCCTGAGGTTTTAGCACATGATATTATTTCACTTTTTTTTTTCTTACAGAAGCTAACCTGATGTGGGACAAAATTAGACACACACTTGTTTATACTGTAATTAGCATAAATAAGTAAAGGAAGATACTAAAGTTTTAATTTATTTTCCTGAAATTAGTCTTTTATTTTAAAAATTGCCTGGATCTTTTACTATAAGAATCGAGAGATGTTGAAAGATTATATATATATATACATATATATATATATATATATATACAAAACTCTGTATAATACATTGTGAGCACTTTATAAACATTTGCTGAATTTTTCATTAGGTTTAAAAATAAAATTTCCAAACCAAACTAATCTATTAAATTTTATTTAACAAATAAAATTAAACAATGCAAGTTTCCCTTGAGAAGTGATCTATAATCACTGATGAATTTGTTTTATTTTTTAAAACACATCATGGCTAAATATTTGAAGTGTTCAAATAATATTTAATGATTTATTTTCACTCAGTATGACAACTGTTCTTGATGAAAGCATTTTAGGGTAGCTTGACCTTGATTTTTTACATAATAAAGATGTCTTTTGACCTCAGATTTCCCCACGAAGCTGAGCCTATTAATAATCCATAGTAGTAAGAGATAAGAGAAGTAATAATTTGTGATTCAAATGAAAGCATTTCATTCAAGCAGAATCAGATTTACTTACCTGGAGGTAAAATAGTATAAGAGACAGACAAAGTCAGGGTGAAAAGTCAGAAAAAAACCACACAAATACTTTTGGTATTATAACAATTACTTACCCCTAGCTCACACATAAGAAGGGATGCTTGCTTCCTGGTGGACATTATATTGTATCTTCCATTTGTGGTTTTTATGTCTCCAAATCCTGTTCATACCATAAGCAGCAACATTATGAAATATCCATCAATAATAATATGTATACTGATGAAAAAAAACCATGTAAAATATAGGTGCTCAAGCCTATTTGAGTTTACTTCATCACTAAAGAAGTTGGCTAAGAAATTAAATGGAGTTATTTCTATATTCTGTGTCTAATGGGGTGTATGAGTTATTTTTACATTCTATGTGCCTAATATTTACCTGCAGGCGTACATTAAATAAATCTGAAATAGCTATGGCTATTTAAAATTGACAGAATTGAACCTATGCAGAGAGCAGTTGATCTTCAACTGACACAAACCAGCCAGTCTCTTAATGTTACTCTAAGGAATTTTAAAGTGACTCTGTTAAAGCTGAGGTTATTTGCCTTGGGGATGCCTAATGGAAGGGTTATTATAACACTGTCCACAAACAGGGGCCTTGAGAGAGTCAGACCCTAGCACTCCATTGGGCCATTGTCATGTTACAGGGACTCCCAGGCTAAAGGTCATATCTCACCCTTAATATTTAACTATAGATACTTGACGAAAGCAGAAAACACTTTATTGCCAATGATGGCTGCTGCTCAATTCATAAGAACCTTTACAAAGTCATGCTAATTCTCAGCCTTCTTAGAATGCATGGTAACCTTTCATAAATCCATCTTTTTTTTAGATGTCCTTGGAACTGCCAGTTATAAAACTACAAATGATTTATAATGCAAAATGGGACTGATTCGCTGGAAGATTAGGGCTCGATGTACTAAAATGACTAAGATTATAGCTAACAAAAGGCATAAAATGCATAGATAAATCACTATTGAAGTAGCTCAAGATTATTTTAAAAATCCTTAGTAAACGCTGAAAACAATAAGGAAAACTTATGTTTATAATATTGCAAGAACAATTTACTTCATGAAGATAATGGAACAGAATTCCTGTGTGGGTCAGCTGGAAGCAGATAGCAAGCCGGTGATGCTTTGATTTTTTCCAGGCATTCGAATTTTTTTCTATCATTTTTTTTACATGTAAACTTATGGACTGGGTTTTTTAAATCTTTAAGGAATACTCAATGAGTTAAACTTAATTATATATTATTTTATTCTTAACTATCAAAACCAAATCAATGAAATGCCTTTTTCTCTTAACATATCAAAAAGGAATCACAAATTAAAAGCTAATGATGTTGAGGGAGAGGAAGGAGAGGAAGATGAAGGAAAATATTAATGGAATACTGATGGATTCCAACCTTCTTTTTTAATTTTCTCAAATCCCTGGGAACAAGTTGCAATCTATTTTTCCCCCCTCTGGTGCTCAGTCACCCTCTTTTCTCTCCTTTACATCATGGTTCTCATCTTATTTTCAGGGGAAATACAATAGGAAAAGAATCTCTGCCCCTTTATGTTTCAAATTCATTTTTATCTCGTCCTGTCTCAACAAAAACTTCATGGAATCAACACCAAAGTGCTCTGTGGAACAAAAGAAAAACCTGCTCCCTTAGCTCTGCTGGGAGCTGGGGAATTCTATGTTTTTCCCCCTTTCTGTCTATTGGGCTTAGAGATTACATTGTGTCTCTCTGTGAATATGGGCTGTTACCATTTACCAACATGTATCTGTTTACTTTCTCTTGTTTAAAAAAAGAAAAAAAACAGGTAAGCAAAGTGTGGGTTTGAGATGTTTGGGTGGATTAAATGGGCATTTTTGACATGACCTCCCCTTTGGCATGTTTAATTGTGATGTTTAATGAATATCCTTGCAGTTTAAGACAACACTTTTAAAATAAAATTATTTCCTAATGATGACCTGAACCCTGGCACTCAATGGGAGAATCGGCAGAATCCATGGGATCATGTTCAGAATTAGCATTCTCTATTGTAATTTTGTCCCTGTTTATTTTTAAATTTTCTTGTTTTAATGGAAAGAGAAGACAATGCTCAGTTTTAAGTGTTAAAATTTGTTTTATTACAATAAAATTAAATATGTGCACACACACAAATAAAGCCTAATGAAAAAGATTCCCTACTTAATCTCTAACTGCTGATATGACTTGTATTCACAGGATAAGTTGGGGCTATTTATTTAAGCAATATGCACCAATGGATGTTTTCAACTGCCTTTTTTCAGATAAAATAAAAGTTAGGAATTAATTTGAGGCAAAACTAGTACACCTAAGCTTTTGAATAGTACTTAAAGAAATGAGTTAAATACTACTTCTTTGTGCAATTTTGAATAACCTACATGATAAACCACTTCCCCACTATACTTTCCAATATCAAATATAAGCCTGCCTCTGAGACCATCAGGACAGTAGGAGGACCTTGGAGATCCAACATGACCTTCTGGAGCAGTGGTTCTCAACCTTCTGGCCCTTTAAATACAGTTCCTCATGTTGTGACCCAACCATAAAATTATTTTCGTTGCTACTTCATAACTGTAATGTTGCTACTGTTATGAATCGTAATGTAAATATCTGATATGCAGGATGGTCTTAGGCGACTCCTGTGAAAGGGTCCTTCGACCGCCAAAGGGGTCGCGACCCACAGGTTGAGAACCGCTGCTTACAATAGCTCCATTTTCCATGCCTTGGTTCGGTTTGCATCCTAGTCCTCTTTCCTCCATACATCCTCTGCTAGAATTAATTCCTCCCATTTTATTTTCAATTTTCTTCTCAATGAGTGTTCAGTAAAAATTAGATCAAGCCCATGGCCGTGATTCTGCTAAATGTGTGTGTGTGTGTATGTGTGTGTGTGGGGGGCGGGGAGGGGGGGCGCGGCAAAGAGGGGGAGAGACCAACTTAAAATCAATTGAAACCTTCAATTTTAGTCCTTCATTTACATTCAGAGATCTTGAGAGACATAAGCCTTTCAATATTACTAACCTAGAACTAGAATTACAATAAAGACTGTTTTGTAGAGGAAGTATTATTTGAAATAGCAAATAATACATTTTTGGAGAATCTCAAAGTTTTTCTATGAATAGTTGCATTTGTTAGATCAAATTTACTCAAAGTAGAAAGCTCATTTCAGAAAATTTCTGGATACTATGATGGCTGCTGCTCAATTCATAAGAACCTTTACAACAAGCATGTCGAACTTGCTGCCCGCGGGCCACACGTGGCCCACAATGAATATTTTTGTGGCCCAGCCAATATAACGGTATGTAAGAAATATTTTAATATAAATTTCATAACTTAATTTTTACAATATCCTGTTATACATAATTATTAATAACGAACTACAACGTTCGCTAATGATTACTATAATCGTGTTGCATTCATTTCCCTCACTCACCTTACGCACAGCCGCACCATTTCTCTCCACTAATACTAGCAGCTAATATTTTAGCAGCTGATTGCCACGTCATTTGTCTTGGACTGACTTGTTTGGTGCGTGCAACAGGAAATATTTTGCTTTCAGAGAACAAGAAAAATAGGTTTATTTGTGTTACGCTTATTAATTTGTGCAGTTATTCAGTGTCTGGTAAGTTAATGTTCAAGAAAAAAATATTAATTTTTATTAAAAATTTCTATTATTTTATGTTAACAATTACTCATTTATTTCAGCCCTTTGTATGCAGCATGTCTCTATTGAAATAAACCTATGTTTCTATGAAAATTGAAGCTTTTGGTTTTTTGTGGCCCATGTAAGCTTAAACCTTGTTTATTTGGTCCAGGTAAGCCTTTGAGTTTGACATGCTTGCTTTACAAAGTCTAAAGTTTGTTAGCTATACAAATATTTGACAAAAGCATAAAAGAATATTTTTCTTTTCTTGCTTATTTTTTCAAGTGCCATAAAATATGTTATCATCTTTATAGTGATGTCATATGGAGAATATTAAAACAGATGGTGTTTTCAGTATGTGGGTAAAAAAAAATCTCAGAGCTTACTAGCAGCCCTAAAACCAAATGCCAAAAAATCAAAACACTATATTAAGACTAAGTAGTCTGTTACAGGTAGGCTAGGCCCCTCTGCAGGCCAAGGCATATTTTACCTGTCACTTGGTTGCCTTATTCTCATTTCTCACTCAGTCCATCTTATGAAATGATTAGGTGGTTGGGTGTAAAAAGCAATGTAGTCTGCGGTTAAGCTACTGAGCCAAGAAAAATGTCTTTTTCCAGATATTTTTAGCATCAGTCTACGTTTTTATTTAATTCAAGATTAGCTTAACATTTATTTATTCACTGGAGTCAAAAAAATGGACATTTTTTAGATTCTCTGAGCATTTGACCTGCAATGTCTATCTCACGCACTCATTCATTCACTCACTCAGTGTTTATTATCTTCCATGTATCAGCAACTCCTCCAGGTGCTGCAGGCAAACAGAGGAACCATTCAGTGCCCCCTTTTTAAAAGCTCTAATAATCATCTTGGCATTGTACCTTCATCAAATGACTTGATCTTCCTCACCTTCATGTTTGACTCTTGTCTTCAACCTTCACTGATATACTTTCATTGAAAAGAATAAGTACATTGGCCCTTCCATTATTAAACTGTGGATTCTGGGTGGATACAGGGAGTGTTAAGCCTCATCATTTTTATAACCCCATGTTAATTTTCAATAAAAATTTGTAGATGTTATTAAAAAGGGAAAAGATGGCGGCGGCCTAATAGGCATATCTTTCTCCCACCTCCTCCCAGGGCCAGACTGGAAATAAAATTAAATTGGGGAACATTCACCTGGAATTACCAACTGAGGTCCAGCTGAGGACGAGACATATCAAGGAAGACAGAAAACACCTGGAGACAGGTAGGAAGGGCGGGATTGCAAGAGGGGCTGACCCAGCTTCACAGGAGGCAGGCCGAGAGTGAAGACAGATCTCTCAGCCACGGGAGGATTTTCTTCCCGAGGAGATCAAGGCCAGGAACCCAGGCTGGGCCCCACAGCTCAGAGCAACAGAGCCATGAACAGCAGCCCACGTAACATCCAGTCATGAAAGGTGGCAGGGCTTCTAAACTAAAACAGAATTTTTAGACTGGAACCTGGATTATTTGTCTGCTGGAGTCAAAGAATGACTCCACGGACAGAAGTTGGTATAGCAAAGGTGGAGATTTATGGAAGAACAAGTACAGACTCCCACGTGCGGAAGGAGAAGAGTCCCACAGTACAGACTCCCACGTGCGGAAGGAGAAGAGTCCCACAGAACGGACTCCCACGTGGGGAGGGGGAAGAGTCCCACAGAACGGACTCCTACATGGGGCGGGGGAAGAGTCCCACAGAACGGACTCCCACGTGGGCAGGGGAAAGGGTCCCACTGAGTTCCCTTCCCCTCTGGCTTATAAAGGCTGCAGATCCTGGTGCCTTGATATCCCCACTGATTGGTCACTATTCCCTTGGACTGGTTACTATTGTAACTCCTGGGCTCAAAGGTCGAACCTCACATGGGATATGTAAGGTTCTCCACCCCTTCACCCCCCATTCCTTATTGTTTTCCTATTCCCTTTGGGCTTTCTTCTTCTCCTTCTGGATGAAGGGCTACCTTCTCTTTATTCTGTAAATATAGACCTTTTGCTGTTCCCAGCTCCCTCATTCTATGGAAATGTACCTGTTGCAGCTTTTCAGCTCCCCCATTCTATGGAAATGTACCTTCTGCTACTCTGCAGCCCTGTGTTTCTTCCATGGGCCCCTTAATTTCTAAAATTTCCTAAAACCTGTCTTCACCCCTAAAAATTCCTGTTTCATAGCCATGAGAGGGCAGGGGGTGGGGGTGGGGGAGTCCGGGGTGCCAGGGGAGGACTGGGGCCAGTCGGAGATAAACCCTCAGTTTTGTTTTGGTTTTAAACTCAAAGCACAGAGTTTTCATATGCAGCTGCTCACCTGAGGCTTTGGTGGAGGGAGGGTGGTGAGGCCTTGAGGTTCCCAAGGAGAGGTTGAGGTGGGAAGCATTGAGGGAACACGTGCAAATGCAGCAGCCTGGAGACCTGAATGCTGTCATACCCCCAAACCATAATGGCTATGTTTCCTGAGAGTGCTAGCCCTTCCTAGAAGCCACAGCTCAGGAAAAACAACTGCCCTAGGTAATATAGCCCACCCCACCCTTAGGAGCCCTGCCTGCATCTCACCTTTTGCAGAGGAGATAGCAGCAAAGGCTAAGCCTATGGGTTTGAACATCTCAGGGAGCACCAGTCACTGCCCGGGGGGTGGGCCTATCTACCCCACTGTCCCTGGAACCTGACTGGTGGTTCCCCCACATGGAAGAGCTGATAGAAACTATGTAGCATTGAGGTGATCCCACTGGACTGCATACAAGGATATCTGCCCCCCAAGGATAGGAAGATATTCTGGGGCACTCTCAGAGGGGTAACTCTGGGACTGGGGAACACACACCATGTTCCCTGAAATCTTTATAGCACCTCCCCTCACGTGAGACCCAGAAGTCTATGCTCCCCATTTCACCTAAAGCCCTTCCAGAAACAATCTTTGGAGTGATTAAGACTGAAAATTGGGCCCTAGCTGGATGGACTCAGTGGATAGAGCTTTGGCCTGAGGACTGAAGGGTCCCAAGTTCGATGCTGGTCAAGGGCACGTACCTCAGTTGCAGACTCTATCCCCGACCCTGGTTGGGGCATGTGTCTCTCTCACATGGACATTTCTCTTTCTCTGTCTCTCCCCCTCCTTTCCACTCTCTCTAAAAATTAATGGAAAAATATCTTCAAGTCATGATTAGCAACAACAGCAACAAAAAGGTTGATAACTGGCTGGCAGGTGAAGGCAGTGGAGGTGAAGCTGGGGACCTGGGGAAGTTAGCTGACCCATCCCCGAGTGCTCTGCTGCTAACAACAGGCATTACAGTGCAGCTTGGCCCCTCTGGCACACAGACAAGTCCTGTGGAGACAGACACAAACTGTGGATCACTTGAGGCTTCAAACAGGTTGCTGGGAGCCAAAGAAGGACAGTTTCTGACAGTGGTGAGCATCTAAGTACATCCCGGGAGGCCCAGAGTTGGTAGACAAGTCAGTCAGCCTCAGATATCAGAAGAGTAGGATTAAGAAGGGAGTTTCAAGGAGGCACTAAACTCTGCTGAGATGAATGCCACTTCACTTTCTTTCCCTTATCTTATATTTCTGATTTATTGATTTGTTATAATTTTAGTTTCCATTTTTTCTTTCATATATCTAATGTTTATGTTCCCTTTTCTTGCTCTATTTTTTTCTTCTTGTTCCTGCTTTTGACTCCTTTTTCCTTTTCTTATTTTTTGTTTATCTGCTTTCTCCTCTATTTTTCTTTTCAATGTTTTCTTTCCTCTTATTTTCACAGTGTATTTCTTCCCCTCTTCTTTATTACTATTTTCTTTATTTCAACTCTGCCCATTCATATTTATTTTTATTCCTCCTTTCTTCTCCTCCTATTATTCTTTCTTTCTTTTCTTCTATAATTCTTGTTCCTTTTCCTCTTTACTAATTGTCTCCTCTTTTGTGGTTGTTTTTATTGTTGTTCTAGGGGTCTTGTGTATGCTTTTTTTTCATTCATTTCTTATTTTGCTGTGTTTTGTTTTGTTCTGTCAGCACCTGCACAACAGCTCACATGATGTAGCTAAGGGTGAGCCTCATAGTCAGCCAGGCTAAGAGGAGATTCCATCCACCAGTGGGACAACAACATTTAAGATCTAATTACAAAAGGGAGCACAAATTACTCACACATGGGACATTCCTATAGTACCCAGCTCAGAAGATCTAAGAGACTGCACCACTGGTCTCAGAAATCACTTACTACATAAGGCTACCCCATGAAAACTGGGAGGCATACATAGCAGTTTGATCACATCCTATGTAATAAAAGCCTAATATGCTAATGATATGCTAAGGCTGCTCAACCATTCACTATGATGTGCACTCACCACCAGGGGGCAGACACGCTCCAACTGGTAGGTTAATTTGCTGCTGGGGTCTGGCCGATCGGGACTGAGCAAGATGGGCTGGACATGCCCTGGAGCCCTCCCATGGTCCCTCCCCAGCTTGCCAACCTCTTGCATCCCTCCCCAGCCCCAATCATGCACCAGTGGGGTCCCTTGGCCTGGCCTGCACCCTCTGGCAATCGGGACCCCTTGAGGGATGTTGGAGAGCCTGTTTCGACCTGATCCTGCAGGCCAGGCCGAGGGACCCCACTGGTGCACAAATTTGTGCACTGAGCCTCTAGTATATATATATACAACTACAAAGGGACAACAACAAAAATATGAAGACAAAGAAGCAATCACAAAATGAAAGAAAATGAAGAATCACCAGAAAAAGAACTAAATAAAATGGTGAAAAGCAATTTGACAGATAAAGAATTCAAAGTAATGGTTATGAGGGTGCTCAAACAACTTAGCACACACAACATCTAGCTGTGAAAGCAGCAGGGTTGCTGTCTATCAGGGATAGATGGCTGGAAATGCGGGCATCCTCTTAAAGGGCCAACACACAAAATTTTGTGTGCAGCTACTCACCTTGGGCTCTGGCAGAGGAATGACAGAGTGGACTGGAACTATGTGAGCAGAAGTCAGGTTTGGATGTATGGGGCTAGAGTTTAGAAGACAGACATCCCAATTTCCAGTGCTGAATCATTCCTTCATACTGTAGAGGACATCTATCTCTGGTGGACCTTTACCATCCACACAGCTTTTGCCTGTGGGAGAAGCAATTGCCCCACCCTACTGGAAAACCCCTTGACCCACCCTATGGAGTTTCTGAGGCTCATTAAGAGACTGAGAATAAAAATCAGCCTGCAGGCAGAAGCATTGTCCTCATCCTGTTGGAAAATAGCCTGAGACTAATCAAGACAGAATAACAATCGGATTGCAGTCAGAAATGGGTCTCTGGAGTCTTTGAGTCTTTGCCTGATGTAATTCTAGGTCTGGGTCTAGGAAAAGCACACATTGCTGCACATCTTGTTCTTTCCAAAGGCACGCAGCCCCAGCAAATTGAGCCACAAGCTGTGGGTTGCTGACAGCTCTAAACAGGGTGCTCAGGGCCAGTCACAAACAGCTTCTGCCATTGTCCTGCTCTAGAGATTGGGAGTCATAGCTGATCTACTTAATATGTAGACTCAAACCAAAAGAGGAAGCTAAAATGGGGGAGACAAGGAAACAAGCCCCAAATGAAAGAACAAGGGAATTCTTTAGAAGAAAAGCTAAATAAAATGGAGATGAGAAATTTATCAGATATAGAGTTCAGAATAATAATGGCAAGGATGAGAAAAGATATAATAACTATGAAAAAAAGGCACTGGGAAATAAATAATGACATAGCTATAATAAAGAACACATTGGAAGGAATACACAGCAGGTTAGGGGAAGCTGAAGATCAAATTAGTGAATTATAAGACTGTAGAAAAAAAATCACTCAATTAGAGAACCAAAAAGAAAGAAAACAAAACAAAAAAGGAGTACAACTTAAGGGAGCTGTGGGACAACATGAAATGTAACAATATTCACATCATAGGAATACAAGAAGAGGAAGAAAGTGAGAAAGGGATAGAAAATATGTTTGAAGATACAATGGCAGAAAACTTCCCTAACCTAGTGAAGAAGAAAGTCATACAAGTTCAGAAGGCACAGAGAGTCCCAAGCAAGAAGAACCCAAAGAGGCCCATGACCAGACACATCATAATTAAAATGACAAAAATTAAGGACAAGGAGATAATTTTAAAGGCAGCAAGAGAAAAGCAATTTGTTACTTACAAAGGAGCTGCCATAAGGCTGTCAGCTGATTTCTCATCCAAAACTACAGGTCAGAAGGAAATGGCAGGAAGTATTCAAGGTAATGAAAAGCAAGGATCTGAAACCAAGATTAGTATATTTAGCAAGACCATCATTCAAAATAGACGGTGAAATAAAAAGTTTCAAAGGCTAAAGTTTATCACCACCAAACCAGCATGAAAGAAATGCTAAAGGGACTACTGTAATGAAAAGAAGAAATAGAGAAACACAAGTAAAAATAATTAAAATGGTAATAAATAAGTACCTAATAATAATAACCTTAAATGCAAATGGATTAAATGCTCCAATCAAAAGACATAGGGTAGGGAGGATATAACCTTGGTAAACATATATGCATCCAATATAGGAGCACTTAAATCTATAAAAAAATAGTGGAGGACTTTAAAGGAGAGATTGACAGCAATACAGTCATAGTAGAGGACTTTTACACCCTTCTGACTTCACTGGATAGATCTTCCAAACAAAAATTGAACAAAGAAACAGTGAATTTAAATGACACAATGGATCACATGGATTTAATTAACATTTATTAAAAAAATTTCAACCCAAAGCTGCAGAATATATGTTCTTCTTAAGTGCACATGGTTCATTCTCAAAGATAGCCCACATGTTAGAACACAAAACAAGACTCTACAAGTTCAAGAAGTTTGAAATTATACCAAGCATATTCTCAGATCAAAATGGAATGAAATTAAAAAATAACTACAGTAAAAACACCCAAAAGCATCCAAACACATGGAGGCTAAATAACATGTTATTAAACAGTGAATGAGTTACCAGTGAGATCAAGAAATAAATAAAAGATTTCCTGGGAACAAATTAAAATGAACACATACCCCAAATCTTTGGGAAACAGCAAAAGCAATCCTGAGAGGGAAATGCATAAAACCACAGGCCTACCTCAAAAACAAGAAAAATTAATAATAAGCTATTTAACCCTACAACTTAAAAAATTAGAGAGAAAACAACAAGAAAACCAAGAGATAGTAGAAGGAAGAAAGTAATAAAGATTAGAGCAGGAATAAATGACATAGAGACAAAATAATATAAAAGATCA
The DNA here is from genome assembly GCF_000147115.1 of Myotis lucifugus. Classification (NCBI taxonomy): domain Eukaryota; kingdom Metazoa; phylum Chordata; class Mammalia; order Chiroptera; family Vespertilionidae; genus Myotis; species Myotis lucifugus. Next base: position 2,711,905 of record NW_005871219.1, on the reverse strand, counting down.
ATGAAACCAAGGGCTGGTTCATTGAAAAGATAGTAAGATTGATGAACCTTTAGCTAGACTCATCAAGAAACAAAGAGGGAGGATCCAAATAAATAAAATCAGAAATGAAAGCAGAGAAGTAACAACTGACACCACAGAAATACAAAGGATTTTAAGAAAATACTATGAACAAATAGGTATATGCCAACAAACTCGACAGTGCAGATGAAACTGACAAATTCCTAGAAAAATACAATCTTCCAAAACTGAATCAGGAAGAATCAGAAAAACTGACTAGGCAAATAACAACTGATTAAATTGAAGCAGTAATAAAAACAAAAAATACACAAAACAAAACAAACAAACTCCCAGCAAACAAAAGCCTTGGTCTGGATTGTTTAACAGGGGAGTATTACCAAACATTCAAAGAAAACTAATACCTATTCTCCTCAAACTATTTTAAAAAATCCAAGAGGAAGGAACACTGCCATCCTGTTTTTATGAGGCCAGAATTATCCTAATTCCAAAACCATATAAAGAGACTACAAAGAAAGAATTAAAGGCCAATATAAGTGATGAACATAGATGCTAAAATCCTCAATGAAATATTAACAAATTGGATTCAGCAATAAATTAAAAAGATCATATGCCATGACCAAGTAGGACTTATTCCAGGGATGCAAGGCTGGTACAATATTCGCAAATCAATAAATGGGATACATCACATAAACAAATTGAAAGACAAAAATTACATGATCATATCAGTAGACACAGAAAGACCATTTGACAAAATCCAATACCCTTTTTTGGTAAAAACTCTCAGCAAAGTGGGAATAGAGGATCATGCCTCAACGTAATAAAGGCCATATATGACAAACCCACAGCCAACATCACACTCAATGGGCAAAAACTAAAACTATTTTCCCTAAGAACAGGAACAAGACAGGGATGAGTGCTTTCACATTCTTATTCAATATAGTACTGGAAGTGCTAGCCATAGTGATCAGACAAGAAGAAAACATAAAAAGATATTCAAATTGAAAAGGAGGAAGTAAAACTTTCATTATTTGCAGATGACATGATATTTACATAAAAAAATGCTAAAGACTCAACCAAAAAACTACTAGATTTAATCAATGAATGCAGCATTGTGGCAGGATACAAAACTAACATGCATAAATTGATGGCATTTTTATACATCTATAATGAACTCTCAGAAAGAAAAACTAAAAAAAACCCACAATCACATTTGCTATTGTAACAAAAAAAGTAAGATACTTAGGAATAAACTTAACAAAGGAAGTAAAACACCTGTACTCAGAAAAATACAGAACATTGAAAAAAAAGATAGAAGAAGATATAAACAAGTGGAAGAATATACATATTACATATACATATATTGCATATTTCACAGATCTAGAACAAATACTCCAAAAATTTATATGGGACCAAAAAGACCCCAAGTAGCGGCAACAATCTTGAGAAAGAACCAAGTTAGAGGGTTCACGTTACTGGTTATCAAGCTCTGCTACAAAGCCATTGTAATCAAAACAGCTTGGTAATGACATAAGAACAGGCATATAGGTCAGTAGGGACAGCACAGAAGACCCAGAATTCAACACAAGAAATAATGCTCAATTAGTATTTAACAAAGGAGGCAAAAGCATACAATGGAATACAGACAGTCTCATAGATGGTGTTTGGAAAATTAGACTGGTACATGCAAAAAAATGAAACTAGACCACCAACTTACATCATACACACGAATAAACTAAAAATGGATAAAAGACTTAAGTGTAACTTGTGAAACCATAAAAATCCTAGAAAAAAACCACAGATAGCAAAATATCAGACATCTCACATAGCAGAATTTTCACTGTTAAAACGCCTTGGGAAAGAGAAACAAAGGAAAAATAAACAAATGGGAATACATAAAAATAAAAATCTTCTGCACAGCAAAAGACACCATCAACAGAATGAAAAGGGAACCCACTATATGGAAGAACATATTTACCATCTGATAAGGGGTTAATTTTTCCAAAATATATAAAGTACTCATACATCTCAACAAAAGGAAAACAAATTCAATTAAAAAAATGGACAGATGACCTAAATCAAACAGGACATACAGATGGCCAAGAAACATATGAAAAAATGCTCTAAGTTACTAATCATCAGAAAGATGTAAATTAAAACAACAATGAGATACCACCTCACACCTACCAGAATGGCTACCATCAATAAATCAGCAAACAACAAGTACTGGTGAGGATGTGGAGAAAAACAAACCCTAGTACACTACTGGTGGGAATGCAGACTGGTGCAGCCACTGTGCAAAACTGTGAAGTTTCCTCAAAAAATTAAAAATGGAACTGCTATTTGACCCAGTCATCCCACTTCTAGGAATATATCCTAAGAAACCAGAAACTACTATCAGAAAAAAATATGAACCCCTATGTTCATAGCAGCATTATTTACAATAACTAATATCTGGAAACAGCCCGAGTGCCCATCAGTAGATGAGTGGATAAAAATGTTGTGGTACATTTACACAATGGGATACTTTGCAGATATAAAAAAGAAGGATCTCTTACCCTCTGAGACAACATGGAGGGACCTGGAGAGTATTATGCTAAGTGAAATAAGCCAGTCAGAATAAGACAAATACCACATGTGGAATGTAATGAATAAAATAAACTGACAAACAAAATCGATGGATGCAACAACAGACTGATGATTCTCAGAGGAAAGGTGGGAGGGGGGCAGCATGAGAAATGATTAACCAAAGAACTTATATGCATATGTGAATAACCCATGGACCCAGCTAATTGTGTGGTGAAGGCTTGGTGAGGGGCAGGAGGAGGAGGAGGGGGTCAATAGGAGAAACAAAGGGACATCTGTAATACTTTCAGTGACATAATTAAATGTTAAAACAATAAAATAAAACTTTGTAGAATAAATGGATGAATGAATAAATGCATAAGTAAATAAACAAATACACTGCAGCAGAATTATACTTGATTTGTGATCGGCAGCTTTCTGGTCTTCAATCTGAGATATTCAAACACACCAATGGCCTCATATTTCATATCATCACAAACACTATTCTACCCTAAATCTTAATTTGGGGAAACTTTAAAAAAAGGCAGAAGGAAAAGCTTATGATTCTTTATTTTTACGTATATTTTTATTGATTTTTTAGAGAGAGAAGAAGGGAGGGGCATAGAGAGATATAAACATCAATATAAACATCACTGATCAGCTGCTTCCTACTGGGGATGGAAGCTCCAACCCAGGCATATGCCCTGACCTGGACCCAAACTGGTGACCTCTTGGTTCCTGGGTCACTGCTCAACCACTGAGCCACACCAACACGGATTATGATTCTTTAGAATACTTTATTGTAGCTCTGGCTGGCTTGGCTCAGTTGATAGAGCATCGGTCTGTGGACTGAAGGGTCCCAGGTTCGATTCCAGCCGAGGGCACATGCCTGGGTTATGGGCTGGATCCCCAGTGGGGGGCGTGCAGGAGACAACCAATCAATGATTCTCTGTCATCATTGGTGTTTCTAACTCTCTCTCCTTCTCCCTTTCTCTCTGAAATCAATAAAAGTATATTTAAAAAAAATTTTTTTTAAATACTTTATTGTACACACAAGATGCCATCATCACCCCACTCCCCTACCCATCAAACCTCTTGTCACAAAACAGAAATTTTGAGTAACATATTTTTTCTTTTTTTCATTTTAATGCAGATCCAGCCTGTTAAGCATAGTGCTATATGTAGACTGGATTAAAGCAAGCAGTGTTCTACTACTTCAGAATAGTAGATTTCTCCTGAAAAATGGAAAGTAAGCCTGATGTTTAACTCTAGTAAAAGACATGAATTAAGTTGTAAATTATAATAATTTACATCTTAAGAACATTTCCTACCAGAATATTCTTGTTGACAATACAGAGATAGCTCTGCTTAGTAAGTGCTTAAATAATTCCTGTTGAATGAACCAGACCTCATATATCATTCTTTCCTCTGAAATTCCTTGAGAATGAAAACCCTAGAACCATTGGTAGTTACACACCCTAGCCCTCTTTGTTATAATGGCATCTGGGGGCATGAAATCACTTATTGGGTATAAGATGTTGTTGAACATCAATTGGCCACAGCTGCTTTATTGGTAAAGGGCAGGAACTATGCATTGGTCAAGTCAAGATTTGGGTTAGTCTCATCCACAATTCAGTGTGAGTCATTTGTGTGACTATAGTAGGTTCCAAAGCAATGGATGCAGGATGTGTAAGCTAGAGGGAATTCAAGTAGAGCCATCAATTCTGTTAAGCAGAGGTTTTCGATTCTAAAAGTATCCTACAGCTTCTATATTCATATTAGGTGCATATGTTACTTTGTATTTCTTTGATGCATTCTATCTTTACATAAATATTTGCACAGGGGAAATCGTGATATATGTTGCAGATAAAGAAACCAAAGCACAGGAGAGTTAGGGACCTAGGAAAGCACTATTTACTGGCAGTGCTGCTGAAATGAGAATGCTCAGATCAAGTATCACCTTTCCACTGATGTTTATTTTTCCCGAGTACTTTTTTTTGTTTATTAAAAACTTTTTAAAATTACATTTATTGTGGTGACATCCTATCTAATAAAGAGGTAATATGCAAATTGACCATCACTCCAACACACAAGATGGCTGCCCCCATGTGGTCAAAGATGGCTGGCAGGGGAGGGCAGTTGGCGGGAACCAGGCCTGCAGGGGAGGGCAGTTAGGGGTGACTGGGCCTGCAAGGGAGGGCAGTTGGGGACCAGGCCTGCAAGGGAGGGAGGGCAGTTGGGAGGGTCTAGGCCTGCAGGGGAGGGAGGGCAGTTGGGGGGATCCAGGCCTGCAAGGGAGGGCAGTTGAGGGTGACCAGGCCAATAGGGGAGGGCAGTTTGGGGTGACCCGGCCTGCAGGGGTGGGAAGTTGGGGGGACCAGGACAACAGGGGATGGCAGTTGGGGTGACCAGGCCAGCAGGGGAGAGCATTTGGAGGGTACCAGGCCTGCAGGGGAGGGAAGTTATGTGTGGCCAGGCTGGCAATGGAGGGCAGTTAGGGGCAATTGGGCTGGCAGGGGAGCAGTTAGGCATCGATCAGGCTGGCAGGGGAGTGGTTAGGGGGTGATCAGGCTGCCAGACAGAAGCGGTTAGGGGTAATCAGGCAGGCAGGCAAACGAGCGGTTGGGAGCCAGCAGTCCTGGATTGTGAGAGTGATGTCCAACTGCCCGTTTAGGCCCAATCCCAGTCGGACATCCCTCGAGGGGTCCCAGATTGGAGAGGGTGCAGGCTGGGCTGAGCAACACCCCCATCCCCCCTCCCCCCTCCCCCCCCCCCGCCCCCGTGCACGAATTTCGTGTACCAGGCCTCTATTTGGTTAATAAGATTATATAGGGCTCAAGTGTACATTTCCAGACACATAATCTGTAATATTGCATTGTGTGTCCACCATCCACAGTAAAATCATCTTCCATTACCTTATATTTGACTCCCCTTCCCTTTACTACCCTGCAACTCCATCCCCTCTGGTAACCGCCATACTGTTGTCTGTATCTATGAGGTTTTCTGCTTGTTTGTTTGTTTGTTGCTTTCAGTTTTATATGCCACATGTGAGTGAAATCATATGGTTCTTGACTTTTTATGTCTGACTTATTTTTCTTAGTATGATATTTTTAAGATCCATCCATGTTGTTAGAAATGGCAGTATTTCTCCTTTTCTTACAGTTGAATAGTATTCCATTGTATACATGTATCACATCTTTATCCATTCATCTGTCTAATGACATGTCATTATTTTCCATGTCATGGCCACTATGAATAATGCTAATATGAACATAGAGGTATATATACAGTATATATATATATATATCTTTGTGAATAAAAATGTTTTCATTTTTTCTTTGTAATAACACATCTTATGCCTACTTGGTAGAATTGAAAAAAGGGTGGGGATGACATTAAATAGTGTAAAATGATAAATCCTGAACTAATTTGCTGCAACCTAAAAGAAGAGTAGATAAAAATACAGCCCCAAACAGAAAAAAACAAAATTAAAAATAAGGCACACATTTAGTACAGACTCGATTCTAATTTTCTTCCTGCCTTCTTTCTTTATTTCCCATTGTTTGCAGGCAAATAAGCAACAGAAAGGGTAATAGAAGTTTATAAATATTAATAATTAAGACAGAGGCTGCTGGAGTACCAGGCATGCCTCTTAAAGAGCCCACACACAGACTCACTGAGACTCACTCTCTCTGAGTTCCAGCACTGATGTAGCAGCCCTAAAGGCATCAGGATGAGAGCTGGGTGTCTGGAAATGGGAGAGGGTCAGCTTTCTCCCAGACAAAAGTGCTCGTAGAGGCCATTTTTTTTTTGTTTTCTGAGACCTTCTGCAACACGGCTGGCAGATGGGTGCCACATCTGAGTCCCTGTCAACCTGGATATCACCATTCCTCCCAACCTGGTGATTCCCTGAGACCCCACCCTACCAATTTGTTGGCCCACCCAAGCTATTTCCAGTGTCTTTTCCATACAAATGGCCTGTCTTGGCTCAGGCTTCAGACTTTCATAAAATCTCTCAAACAAGAAGCATCTGGCCTGTGAATGCCCCTGTACATCTTGCTAAATGGCCCTAGGTCCAGCATTAGCTGCTGCAAGCCTTTGTTCATAACTTGGCCTCTTCTGGGCACCTCTAAGCCCAGCACAAGTAGCAGCTATCTGCAAATCACGTTGTAGCTTATGCCGGTGGCCCCAGGCAAAATAGAAGCAATGGCTGATCTTGTCATGTACCTCCTGGGAGTCCCAGAGCCAGTGCACTGGGTAAACAGCTTCAGACTATGTCGAAGCACCACCCAACCACCTCCACAGGGACACACTTAAGGGGCAGAGTCATCAGGCACCAGAAACCCACTGAAGTAAATTATGCTACATGGATGGGCTCTGGAACAGCTAATCCTTCAGGTTCGTCCTAACCAGTCCTTGAAGCTGATCATTCTGGGAGGATAACGCCCCCCTCCCTGCCCCCACATTTATGTGCCAATAACAATCAAGGCTCAACTACAACAGGTGGGTGTGCATAGCCCAGCCTGGGGGAGGGGGAAGGGTGGCACACCTGGAGTGTCCAGCTTGGATGATTGAAGAGGCAGTGCCACTGATCCCAACAGAACACCTACTACATAGGCCACTCTACAAATCCTAGTATATTAGGTAGCAGCTCTACTTAATATATAGATACAAACCCAAGGATGCTGCCAAAATTAGAAGACCAATAATCATGTCCCAAATGAAAGGACAGACAAAACTCCAGAAAAAGAACTAAATAAAATAGGAGACAAGGAATCTACTAGATGCAAAGTTCAAATCACTGCTTATAAGATTGCTCAATGAACTTAGGGGAAGAGTAGATGAATTTAGATCTTCAAGAGCCTGGAGACCATAAAAAAGAACCAGTCAGAAATGAAGGATACACTAAAATAAAAAATAATTTACAGGGAATCAACAGTAGAGTAAATGAAGCAGATAATCAAATCCATGATTTGGAAGATAAAGCAGCAAAAAACACCCGAACAAAACAGCAAAAAGAAAAAAAACATTTTTTTAAAGATAGTGTAAGAAGCCTCTCTGACAACTTCAAGCATACCAACATTTGTATCACAGGGGTGTCAGAAGGAGAAGAGAGAGAGAGCAAAAAATTGAAAAACTATTTTCAAAATTAATGACAAGAGGACTTCTTTAACACGGTGAAAGAAATAGACATACAAGTCCAGAAAGCAGAAAGAGCCCCAAACAAGATAAAACCTTAGAGGTGCCCAGAAGAGGCCAAATTATGATAAACAAACCCAAGATAAAAAACAAACCTATAGCTCCAAAGAGGTTCACCCCAAGACAGATCACATGTTAAAGACAGAATCTTAAAAGCAACAAAAGAAAAGTAAGGGAGCTCCCATAAGACTATGAGCTGATTTCTCAACAGAAACTTTTCTGGCTAGAAGGGATTGGCAAGAAATATTCAAAGTGATGAAAAGAAAGGACCTGCAACTAAGATTACACTACCCAGCAAAGTTATCATTTAGAATAGGAAGACAGATAAAGAGCTTTACAGACTAGAAAAAAAAAAGCAAAAGAAGTTCATCATCACCAAACCAGTATCACATGAAATGTTAAAGCGTCTTCTTTAAGAAAAATAAGTAAAAAAAAAGAAAGATAAAAATATGAACAATAAAATGGCAATAAATACATATCAATCAACAACTGAATCTAAAAAACAAAATAAATGAAAAAGTAGAATATAAACAGACTGATAGTTACAGTAGAGAACATTTTGACTGTTGCCAGATGGGAAGAGGGTTGGGAGCTTGGGTGAAAAATGTGAAGGGATTAAGAAGTACAAATTGAAAGGGAAGGTGGTGGTGGGGGGACGATAAGAGATCAACCGAGGGACTTGTATGCATACATATGAGAATATGAGAATAACCAATGGACATAGACAGTAGGGGGGTAGGGGCATGTGCTGGGGGGTGGGAGCAGTTGGGGAGAGGTCAATGGGGGAAAAAGGAGACTCATGTAATACTTTAAACAATAAAGAATTTTTTAAAAAAGAAGTACAAATTGGTAATAACATAATAGTCATAGGGATGTAAAACACAGCATAGAGAGTAAAGTCAATAATATTCTAATAACTATCCATAGTTTCAGTTGGGATTAAGATATATTGGGATGATGACTTAGTCAGTTATATAATGTCTAATGGCTGGGGTGTGCTCCTGAAACTAATATAATATTGTATGTTAACTGTAATAAAAAAATTGAAATGATAAAAAAGATAGGTCTGCAACATACCTAAAATAAGAATAAGATTTTATTTGCAGAGCTATTGCCTGTTGCTCATTGGCAAGTGGGTACAGGCCTGTGCACATGTGTGTGTGTGTGTGTGTGTGTGTGTGTGTATGGGTGTGTGTGAAGGAAGCCCTTGGGGACACAAGATGGTAAGAGGGGAGCCGTTTGCATTTCAGCCCATTGGCAGACGCAATTGGGACTTTTCCTTTTCCAATGGAATTAACGCAAACTCTGAAGACTTTTGTGTTTCCTTTCACTCCTTCTCATGTCCTAAGGTTTTTGTGGAAATTAATTTTTCATGGGCCATAAATGATGAGACCTATTAAGATCAGAAAGAGTACAAGAAAACCATTGGAGGGGGACACAAGCCGGAAGAGACAGGTTCAACGTCTTTAGAAAATAGTGAGAAACCGAAATGTGTAATTGAAAGAACACATGGCAACCTAGGAATGTGATTAGTTTTCTTTTAAAAAAGAAAGAATCAGAAAGAAGCCCAGAAAAACATGTTGCTTTATGCTTTTCTATCTTTGGATCCTTTTTTTTTAACCATTATAATTTTTTTAAGTATAATAAAAAATGTTACTCAAAGCCTCCATAATTTGAAGCTATTTTTTTCTTTCTCTGAAGAAGCTTTGCTCTAATATGGAAACAAAGTCAGGGAAATAAAATTTGTGTTACAGTCTCCAGTCACACCCCCGCCCCCTACACACACCATGACCAATTCTCATTTAACTGGCTGCCAGACGCCAGCCCAAATTTGAAGAGAGTCATGAACCGGTTTCCTTGAAATGATGACGTACTGTTTTCTGGGATGTTCAGACTTTGGTAAGAGTGGGAAGATAGATCCTCTTTAGCATTAACTGAGATATTTTAACATGAACTATAAGGGCAGTGAATAAACTGCATCCCAAGTAGGCTTGAAGGGAGTTTTATTAAAGACAAAAGGTGGAATTAAAATAGATAAGAAAATTGGGGGCTGACACTGAAAATAAAAATAGCCTCACAAAATATTACTTTCCTAAATTTGGATGATACATCTAAGCTATAACAAAAACTAAAGCTATATTATGGTTATTTTGTAATTGTCACTATTACAGAAGATGATTTTGGAAACTGGTTCCCACAGCTTAAATACTTTTCTTCAAAACCATCATCATATTTCAGTGCTGAGTTAATGCTATACCTTTGAATTCCCAACTTTCCACTTTCTTCCTTATGCCTGGAGCTCTTTCTTGAATTATGTAGCTCTGAGTCTCAGTGTTGGTCTGAAGTTAAGCAAATGTCCTAATTTAAATTAGAAGTTATATTACTACCCACTCCTTAAACATAGTACGTAGACCCAGATTTCTCTGTGATTTAGTGCTTGATCTCTAACCAGGAACATATCCTAATTTTCATATTTATCATCAATATTTTAAAGTAAACAGTTTAAATAAGTAGTTAAAATTAGTTACATAGCAGAGGGTGAATTAAACGCAATTGCAGGGAGAACAGAGAAGAATAATTTTGAAACCGAGGCGCATTAGCCGAATGAGCTACTCTGTAATCCAGAGGCAACTATTTTCTTTAAATAACCCGTTCTTTCATGGCAACTTACTTTGCACATTACCAACCGTTGCTGTTTTTCTTTAAAAAATAACTTTTAATTGATATTTTAATGTATTATGAAATGTTATGATTTGTGAAAACTGGAAAATCTCCGTAATCTCTGCCTTACCTTCCACACATAAAAGAAGTGCTTTGATATTTTTACATGTCAAAAAACTAACTACAAATAAAGGAATGATTCGAGAAACAAACAAACATATAGCTCCTAGATTATGCAGCACCTCTAAATTCTGATTTCCTTCTTTTACAAATCTTCTTGTCTTAGATATCTCTGACTTGATTTCCAAAATCTAAGTTAAGCGTTAAGCTTCCCTCAAGCACTGGATTAGCTTTGCTCTGAAAAGCATTATTTGCTTGAACAAGTCCCAGGCACTAAACATTAAAGATTGCTGTTTTGTGGATGCTGCCTTAAATAGTATATGCAAATTTCGGTTTTTGAGATGAGACATAAACAATAAAACCCCTTGTCAAGGCACTTGCATTTTTTTCCACTAGAGGTCTCTCTCGTAACGGCTTTCTTTTTGTTGGGCTCATTAATTATTTTACTCAAAGGATCAATTCTACCTTTGGACTGGAATGCTGCACTTACCATATTATGCTAGAAGAAGATATTAAACCTCCCTAGCTTGTTCTTCTCCTTGATGAGTAGATAGTATGGTGACCACATTAATGATCATGGTCAGCATTTTATTACACAATGACTGCACTTTAGTAAAGAAGTTTGAACTTTCACCTACACTCCACAAGTCTCCAAATTTGACCACTTAAGACAATATGCTACCATAAATATGTCTTATCAACAAGCACTAAACAGTTGGCCTTTTAATTCTCCTGAGAATATCCAAGATCTGGTGCCAATTTAGATCATGTAATTATGAGCCTTAACCATTTTGCGGCTTCTCTTCCACTTTTGCAAGAAATAAAAACATATTGTTTAATTTGTGTATTAACTTCAAACAAATTCATATCATATCATGGAGTTTTTGTTTTTAATATATGTTTTCTGGGGAAAATACTAATTAGGAACTTCAGTTTTTACGAAATAAATAAATAAATAAGTCTGCAACCATTAACTAATATGAAAGACCAGTGAGTTTCAATAATGTTAAACAGAAAGAATCCAAAATGAAAACAAGCCCTGAGTACGTACTCTCAAAGAATAATACAAGATTGCATCCAACAAAGTACTCTAGAATGAAATACAAGGATATCAGTCACACATCCATTTAAATATTCAAAAAAAACTCAGACTTCAGATTTCTGAGAAGTAGAAAGACAGGGCTATGCTCCTGACACAAGAAATTCAGTGGGGAAATGTGAAATGTGAAGAAGCAAAGGAGAGCCTAGCAAATCAGTTTTAGTGTTAAACTGAAGCCAGTGTGTGTCTGCATGAACAGACACAGTGGCTAAGCACAGAGCAATACTCTATAATGAAAAAGGGCGCCAGGAAGTTTGACAAGCTGAAAAATGTTCCGTTACCTGGCCGGGGGAACACAGACCTGTCAGGCAACAGTTTTGAGAATCAGAAACTATACTATGAAGGAAGCAGAAAATAGACGATGCATTATTTAGATATTGAAATTTCATTCTGCTACCAAATGAGTTTATCAGGTACCTCTTCTTCCAACTGTAACTTATTAAGCAGTTAAATACATACTTTCTTTCAACACCACCTCAGACATATCAGTATATTTGTGATTGACGCTAAATCTACACATGCAACTGCTTCAACTACTTTAACTAAATTACTGGTCAATTAATGAAAAAAAATCAATGAAATAAATATGAGATTAACTGGCACATTTTAAAACTTGAGTGACTAGGTTAAACAGATTTTTCACAAAGTTTTGGTCTCTGTGTTACTGACAGCCTCCTCCCCTAAGCACATGCAGGTAATCTGTTTGGCTGCTCAGATGGCTGACATATTAGCATAGTCAGAAAGGAGTCTAAGAGACCAGTTTTCTTTCTTTCTTTTTTTTTTTCATTTTACAGTTGAAGAGACTGTTCAAAGAGGTTCAATGACTACTCTAGGATACCTATATAACTGCATTATTCTGGTAGTTGAGAAAAAGACCGAATTGTTTAAAAACACACAAGCAAACAAGCAGCATCTTGGTATCATCATACACGGATAGATTCTAAAAGCTTTGAGAGGTAAGGACATGTGAATAGCATGTACTAAGAAAAACTTATTCTTGAATATTAATTGACTCATTTTGGTGGAATGTAAAATAGATGCTGTCTTTAAGAAAAATAACTATAAAAATAGGCATTCAATGCAGGAGAGTTGTGTGTGTGTTTTTGTTTGTTTGTTTTGTTTTTTATCTATCAGAGGACACTCTGCCTCTAATGTTTCTGTTACTAACTTAGGGACTATTACTGGTTTCAGATAGTTCTTATTCCTTTTTATTTAACTTGGAATATTCTAATTAATGAGGATAAATTGACCCAATCAGCCACACCCAATTGGACCAACAAAATTATCCAAAATAGAGCCATGAAGAATGGTTCTGTATAAATGGCCCTTTTTGTCTGCCTGTTTGTTTTCATCCTTCCAGGCAGTTTTTTGTTGAAATTAGACCATGGACAAACTTGTTTATTTCAACATACAATTCTGAAAAATTAATGGTAAACATAAGTTGTCATTAAAATACAGAAGCTGCAAATCTGTACAAGAGAAATTAGAAGTGAAGGAACAAAGCTAAATTTTTCCTTGAAAAGCGTGTGGTATTGCATCTTTATGAGATATTTTTCTACATATCTACCTTAGCAAGGTAAGTTGGTAAAAATTATTGACATAATGATGTTGAACATATGGGAAAAATATAAGAAATTTCCAAACTTTGAAAATTCACATTATACTGTTTTTCTTAGTAACCCTTTAGGTATAAAAAAATAATGTGCTTATTCTACTAGTTATCAGTAGTTGAAGCAGTAACTTTTTGTTATGGGTGGATTTAAAAAGAGATGCATTAGTTTAGATTTCTATGCAGTCTTAATAATCAAAAGGCTTTATTTTTAATATTTTGGAGTAGGGTAAAACAACCTAGATCCCTCAAAAAGCTTTTCTCATTTCTTTTCCCTTTTTATCATTTCTCCCTCTATCTTTTAATCTTAAAAACAAAATCTTTCTCCTTTATTCTCCTGTGACATTTTAGAAAGTTATTTGCGTAACTTTTTTCCTACTTCCATTTTAAATCCTGGATGAGTTTCATGAGGTCAATGAAAACTATTTGGAAGACAATGTAAATTCATTTTAGTGGTTTATAAAGGATGTGCTTCTTGATCTGTAGGTACATATAGATTTATTTTTCTTTTTTGTCCACCATGAAAATGGAAGTCTTCAGGTACCCACCTCCGAATATTAAATTATAGATTGTAGTAATTCCTGATCAGAGATTTTAAAAAATGCCAAGAAAATATGGATCAACGATATGTTCTCCCTCCATTGAGAAGACTGGATTTATTGCTTTAGCAATAAGCCAAGCCATCTTGGGTGGCCAGCCTGGGTGTGGGTGCAATTTATGAGACAAACCCAGAAATAGGTGTTGTTTTCCTTTTGGAAATTTGCATTTTTTTTCTGATCATTAAGCTTTTAACAAGTGTTTCCCTTGATGGAGTGATTTACAGGTGGTTGTTAAATTTAAATAGCATGTTATCCTGCCTGTATCAGGACTGCTCACTGATTGGATCATGCAGACATTTGAGCATAGACTTGGGTGAACTTAAGCACAGGAATTGTTGTTTTTGAAAACTCTTTCTCAGTAGCCATCTGTTACATCATTTCAATTGCTTTGTTTACAACAAATCTATGGCATAAATAAATATGAATATTGAACCAGTACAAATGCCTTGAGCAGTCAGCTTAGTGAATTATACATCAGCTGTCATCGTGAGTTGAAACAGGCCTACATATTGAGTAGCATGTTTGCTGTGCCTAATCAGAACAGCATGTAATCTGTGAGTGCATATAAGGATTTGCCAAGCCAGAATTATTTACAAGTTGCATTTTGTGTCCTGGAAAGTTTCATAAGAAGAAAAAGCTATCTGAAAAAAAAACCCACAAAAACTGGAAAGCAACATGTTGGTTTCAAATACAGAAATAATTTAAATCTTGAATGAAAAAACTGTGAGCATTATACTTAATAGATGTTATCAAACAGCCAAAGTTTCATGGCTCAGTTTTGATGAAAAAAAGTTTCCAGTAAAATTTCTTATTTGTATAATTGTTTATGGTTCCCCGTGACTCTGGTGTCAGAACATCTCTTTTTGTTACTGGTGGAAATGGGGCATGACTTTCCCCACTGGGTGCTGGGGGTGGTGTCCTTACAATATCTTGATAAAAACAATTTTCTGAGGCCCCACACAGAAGGATGGGTACCTTTTATTTGCATGGAATTATATCTCTGCATCTCCGAAGTCGCATTTCCCTTAATCCAGTCTTGGAAGAAGTGCAACTGGGGATTCAGTAGAGCGAAAAGCAAAGCCCGCGCCCAGAGTTTCTGTTCCATGTTGGGATTCGGTCCAGTTTAGCATTTGGCTCGTTGCAGTCTATTAGCCCATTGTGTGGGGTGCACATGGCTGTGGTCCACATGGGTGAATGCCGGGGAGCCAGGAGAGTATGCCTCCTGCAACAAGAGTCCCAAGGGTACCACAAGAGCCAGGAGTCAAGAACGTGAATTCGTTTGTTTAGGGCAGTGGTTCTCAACCTTCTGGCCCTTTAAATACAGTTCTTCATGTTGTGACCCAACCATAAAATTATTTTCGTTGCTACCTCATAACTGTAATGTTGCTACTGTTATGAATCGTAATGTAAATATCTGATATGCAGGATGGTCTTAGGTGACCCCTGTGAAAGGGTCGTTCGACCGCCAAAGGGGTCTCGACCCACAGGTTGAGAACCGCTGGTTTAGGGGATTAAGCATCTCGAAGTTTGCACCCTTCAGTGGTCAAGCCTACTCTGCCCAATGACCTGTTCTCAGGTGTTACTGACAACCAAATACCTTCCCTATTTCATCCAGACTTCACTGGACATGCATCTGACCGCCACCCTGTTCAGTCCCTTCCCTCCGCAATCTGTGGGGAATAGACCAGGGGAGTGCTAAACTGCAGCTTCCTGGCAAAGCTGCACAAATTAGATGCCTATACTCTTTGGCCTTTCCTTTACTCCTTTCTTGTTATTAATAACTAAGTCAGTTACAATGGTATCATTGCCCTCTGAGAAAAAAAGAAAAGGAACCCCTTGTAACCTTATAAAGGAGAAATGGGTGAAAGTCTCTATCTCTATCTTCTTATAACTGCTTCGGGCTGTCAGAGGTGCACAGAGCTGGCTATCCTAAGGTTTGGGTGTTCTCCCTGTTCCAGGGGGAAGAAAAAGGTAAAGGAGTCTTTATGCAGGGAAGAGGGATCATATAAAGTCCAGGTCAGTTTGGTGTCCCTGGGAGGGTCCATAGGCAATATCCAGGAGGATGACACGTTGGACAAGCTGGCATCCTTGTATTCTAGAAATGGCATCCTTGACAAGAAGGTTAGAAGGAATAATTCAAAAGTGAGGAGACATATAACAACTGAAGGTCTAGTGCAGTGCTTCTCAACCTTCCTAATGCCGCAACCCTTTAATACAGTTCCTCATGTTGTGGTAACCCCTAATTTCATTGTTACAAATTGAACATAATTAAAGCATAGTGAATAATCACAAAAACAATATGTAATTATATATGTGTTTTCCGATGGTCTTAGGTGACCCCTGTGAAAGTGTTGCTTGACCCCCAAAGGGGTCGCAACCCACAGGTTGAGAACCACTGGTCTAGTGAGAGATAAAAACCCATGTGATAAAGGGAAAGATTAACTGACAGTGTCCCGGATTAGGCTGGAGGAGTGGCTTCCCTGGAGGCAGGTGAGTCCCACCTGTCTGAAGTACTTTTGTCCCCCATACTTCATCTAAATTAAGATAAGGAAAATATCCTAAGACTTCCCCTTAGGAGAAAGGGTGGGCCTTTTATATCTGAATCATTTGGGCAGAAAACGGAAAGCAGTTTCAAGTGAAGCCAATAGACCGTCTGACTCACCCATAAGTCCAAACCATTTCAGAAGACGGCTTCTAAGTGAGGCCTACATTGTGTGAGCAAGCAATCAGGTAAACAAGGACATGGGCATAGATTCTACGGAAACAAAAACAAACGCAACACAAAAATAATGCACACAGCAAGTCATAAACCAGTTGTGAAGATTTCCAAATGCAAGGCTTCTGTTGGGATGAAAGCAGGCTGATAGGTTATCTGCAGTTTGAATATTGCTGGTGATGTTATCAGGTTGAAGTCTGTATGGTACATACAGAAATAGTCTTAAAAACAAAATTTTTAAGACAGTTAACTGTACTGGAGGTCAATACCCACAATTAGGCATTGAAACACAATTTTTCTCCCAAAGATTACTCTCAGATTCAAAGAGACTGCATGAAGTCCAGTTTTAGTTCGTCTTGATTATTTGTATACACACAAGAGTAGCCATTGATCAAATTGATCGCACAAACTTTCTCAAATTTGCTTTCCTGGAATCTCATTCACAAGGAATTTTCAATTGAGCTTTAGTGAGCGGTCAGTCCCTCAGGCTGCTGAAGCCAAGGCCACAGATGCGATCAGGCTGTGCCTGGAATGCCTGTAGGTTTGGGCTGATTCTTCAAGTTCTCGAGCTCCCCAAGGTGTCTTGAGGCTCCTTTCTTGCCACCTTTCAGGAAAGCGACCTTCATTCCTTATCTGGAAAGATTGCCATGAACCATGTGATGTATTAGGCCCTTTCTGAAAGTGGCTTTTGATTGGCTTTGAGAGTCAATCTCAATTCCTGAAGGCTTTCTGGTGATATCCGGAATCCAGGTATGTCTCTCTTAGACATGGCATTCCAGTCAACGTCTTGGTTAATATGACCACATAGTTTGGAACTGATTGGATTTATGCAAAGAAATGTATTGCCATAACTCATTCATTAAAAACTGCCAAATTATGGAGAGATGAGGCAGGGAGAAAAAGTTAAAAGTGAGAAATTAGCATTTTCTTAATTGGCAAACATATTTTATGACCTTTCGAAGCATAGTCCTTTTGATTGGCAAACACACTGACACTTTAAGAAACATACTTCCATGCAGACAGGTATATAGTAAAATCCACTAATTTAGCAAATCACAGGTGAACTGAATTAAGCTGATTGGCTTAGAGAGCTCTTAGGCTCAGATAAGAAGTACTTATAAGAATCTACATTCCAACTGATGGTCCAGATAAGATTTGTTGGAGACCAGGAATTTTCATTTCAGAGGCAGACAGTTCCACTTGACAAACCTAGGAAAACATTCCACACCAGAGTGGGCACTCTTGAGGAATGGGATTATATTATTGTTGATTTCCGGGCGGAGGGAGGGGTGGAAATCAAAGCCTCCTGGGGAGGGAGATTGGAGTGTCCCCATTTTTTTCTAGTTTCCTGTCACGTTGCCATGGCCTAGGATTCCCACATGACTGCCACTCCCAGTCTCTGTGTTCAGGGACTCATTTCTTGCCCCTCCTACACTGGGGCAGGGACCTTCCAGAAATGGCAATATAATTTTGCCCAGGTGTGGAGTTTACCAGCATCAGTGTTCACCAGGCACCGTGTCAGTTGGGTTTAACTCCACATGAGACAATTCTGATGGCCTCTGGACTTCACAGGAGGTTTTTATCCTTTAATATGTTGGGTAGACAAAGTCTGGCCTTTTAACTGGCTTCCAATAGCAGGGCTAGTAACCTGTTGCTGTCTCATATTTTTCTAAAAGTCTCAGTTCTGTAAGAAGCTTGGTAGCATTCGCTGTTAACTTGACTAGATAGAATTTAATACCCCGAGTTCTGGGTTTAGATTCTCTTTCCAGTCAATTTCCAAGATCAGGTAACAAAATCCTTTTATTTCTCTGAGAAGCGATACATTTGAAGAGGCCCTCGCAGCCCTGGATTCATCCAGAAGGTTGTCCAGAAGGTCGTTTGGCTGCCCGGTCTAATTAGCATATTACACTTTTTATATTATAGGATATAAGTTACGAGTGTCCCGACTAACGAGTTTTTTGAGATACGAGCCGTCTCTCAGCCGATTTTTTGCTTTGAATTGCGAGCTAAAATTCGGGTTATGAGCCAGCTTCAGATACCCCACCGCTAGTTGGCGCAGCAAACGTCACAGTGAACGCCACATCATCAGCCCAGCATCACGGTGTCTCACTCTTTCACTTTTTGATTTGACATACGAGTAATTTGAGTTACGAGCTCCATCACGGAATGAATTAAACTCGTAAGTCAAGGCCCCACTGTATTATTATAGATATAAGTTAAAACATAATAATTGCGTTTGCAGAAGAAACAGTATTACTAACTGAAAGGGCGAGGACTATGCCCTCCATCTTACCCTGTGTCCTCCATTTTGGGGCAGCCATGTGCTTGGCAAGGAGCTTCTTCCCGGAAGTCTAAGCCTCTGCTAGCCACACCCAGGAACAAGACACCGACTTGCGCCTGGCCAATTGGCAGGGCCCACAGTCCCCTCTCCTACCCTGACTC
>NW_005871219.1:2663440-2692404 GCF_000147115.1 Myotis lucifugus | reverse complement strand
AGGCAGTGCGCTGAGATCTGCAGCTGGACCAGGACCAGAAATATCCATTGAGTGATAACCCCCCAGTTTAGGGAGGAGAGGTGCCATCTCACCGCAATCCAGTCCAGGTTTCCTTCCTTCCCAGATGCCCGCAGGAATAGCCTCAGGGACATGGGTCAGCTTCTATTTCTTCTGTTTTGCCCGGCCTCTGAGTGCTGGTTTGGAGGCTGTGAGTGGGAGGAGCCCAGTGTTGGCTTCCACACTTGAATCCTCTTGTCCTCACGTCCCATATGGTTTGCCCTTCTGTTGCCTGTGGGAGAGGGATTTCCCTTCCCCACTGGGAGCTGGCGGTGGTGTCCTCACCAAATCTTGAAGAAAAGAATGTTCTGAGGCCCACACAGGAGGACCAGTGGTTTTTTATTTTCACGGCATTCCATCTCTGCGTTTCCCAAGTCCCATTTCCCTTAACCCAGTTTTAGAAGTGCAGCTGGGGGTTCAGTAGAGCTAAATCCTGTTGGAATTGGGTCCAGTTTAGCACTGGGCTAGTTGCAGGCCTCATTGTGTGGGGCCCACAAGGCACAGGGCTATGGGTGTCACACATGGCATGCCTATACTATTTGGCTCTTTCTTTGTTTTTTGTTTTGTTTTTTTCCCTTGTTATTAATAACTAGGTTAATTACAATGGTATCATTTTTGGTTAGTCTTCTCTATTCCAGGTCTCAACCCAAAATACCAACTTATCCATGTAAGAGAGAATGCCTATGGTGTGTGTATTTCATGTAAGTTGAGATAAACCACATTTACTAAAGAAACCAACATGTGTAATGTTAAGCAGGGCATAGATGGAGTCTTGAAAGAGAAGGAAGGAGCAATTCAAGTCTCAGAAAAGCCTGGAGTGAGAAAAATGTATTTTCAAAGACTCCATTATCCTCTTCCGTACCCTTCTTTCAACCTCAGATCCCAAGCATTCAGATCCTAGGCATTCTCTCCATTTTCATGTAATTTTCCCCATCTTACTCACTCTTTCCACCCTGTTCTCAAAGCATTTTAATCGTCATTAAACTGTTAAATAAAATGGGGCAAAGATTATAATTGACACTTTAGAAAAATTGTACCTATCTCATATCTCTAAATTTACATCACATATTATTTACTTAAACATTAACTGGCTTTAATGTCACTTTGCATACATTTTCTTCAAATAAATACAGTATAAAAAGTTAGATCTCTATTTGAGTAACTTGATTCTATGTTTCTTAATAATAATGATCAGTAGTATGCTATTTTTAAAATGCAACTTTGAAAGAAATGGCTAATAAATGATAAAGTGCTAATACTTTCATAATTAGAGTTAAACTAACTTTTTATTCTATTAATGTTGATACCAAAATATTGTAGTATGTTTTGAGTGTCTCTTCCTCTTAGAAGATTCCACTTGTGATAGATTTGCTAGCCAGTTATTTCTCTTATGTTTCACCTCTTGTGACAAACTATACACGCAGGAGACACAACTAGCTAAAAGAAATAGGAATGAGGGCATTTTGTTATAAAATAGATGATTGGTTATTTATTGTATACACATAGGTTTTTCTTTTAAGAATAACAGCATAACTAAAAGTCTTTCTTTTGAAAACCTTTTCCCTATTTTATAAGTTCCACATTACTTAATTGCCATCACCTAAAATGTCAGTAAATAGCTCTATGTAAACTTCTTTACTTTCTGATATTTCAGTTTGTTAAAACCTAATATATTTTCTTAAATTAATGCTACAAAATCCCTACAAAATATAATTATTATAACTTTTTATAATTAGAACTTAGCTTAAAACATGATATTGACTAAACTTTTGGCCACAGGAATATGACTCCAAAGATTTTTATGTAACTTTTAAAGAAAAAATTAAAATCTGTACTTATAGGAAAAAAAGAAGTAGAAATAGATCTCTTTCCTCCCCAAAAGGAAATTAGTTTATAGAAGTGTGAGGAGTAATATTGGATAATGATGCTCTTTGTAGGAAATTACTATCTAAGAGATTGCTATCTGCATGATATTTTATAATTTTAGTAAAAAACAAGTCTAGATAATTAGAAATTTTAAGATGTTAATCATGGGTAGAAAAATAATCTGAATTTGAGAATGATTTTGATTTGTGTTTGTTTTTATCTAATGATTTTGATTTGTGTTTGTTTTTATCTAAATATATATATATATATATTATACTATTAGAGTAAAAATGGATGAATGTGCCCCAAGAGCTCCTTATTTTTTGGCCATTAAAAGTGGTTGAGATTATTTTTTTAATAAATAGGGAAATATTTAAAAATATAAATGTATAGTTATAAATATACATTTTTATGACTCAGTGTGTTTGTTCAATAGAGAGGCTAGTATATCGGTTCTTGATTTCAAGTATTCCTAATAATCCATAGCTTTCCCTATAATACTAAGTACTGATGCTAGGAAACACAGAGATAAATTTATTTTGAAAATAAATATTTGTTTTCCAGAAAATATGTGAGGATATTTATGAATCCAGAAATTTTGTAACATATTTAAAGATGTAGGAACTTAAAAACATATAAATGTTCTCAAGGAAATGAAATTTCTAATATATACTTTCCATTGAAATAAATAAGAGTAAGTGAAAAATGATTATTATAAGATTAATTATTCCATGTGGAGATGTACATATTTTCGTCACAATGTGTCCCACATGCTTTTATTAATGGTCGTTGAGATTGTGAGTCAGATCTACTTAGCCCTTCTTACCCATGTTAAAACTCTGAGGCTTTTCAGTACTCAGTCAGATTTGGTATGAAAATAAGAGAATTATTTTGAATGCTATGTAGGAAAAAAGTTTCTCATAATAGGGCAAGCAATGCATTTTTTTGGCTTTATGTTTTAACTAGAGGCCTGGTGCATGAAATTTGTGGACATGGGGCGGGGGTCCCCTCAGCCCAGCCTGCACCCTCTCCAATCTAAACCGGCAGTTGGCATCCCTCTCACAATCCTGGACTGCTGGCTCCTAATTGCTTATCTGCCTGCCTGCCTGGTTGCCCCTAACTGCCCCCCTCTGCTGGCCTGGTCACCCCTAACTGCCCCCCTCTGCCAGCCTGGTTGCCCCCAACTGCACCCCCCCTCACTGGCCTGGTCACCCCTAACTGCCCCCCCCCTGCTGGCCTGGTCACCTCTTACTGCCCCCCCTGCCAGCCTGGTCACCCCTAACTGTCCCCCCTGCCAGCCTGGTCACCCCCTGCTGGCCTGCTCGCCTCCAACTGCCCACACTGCTCACCCCTCATGGCCCCCCCACCAGCCTGGTCACCCCATGAAGCCTGCTGTTCAGTCTTTTGGTCGTCCCTCACTAACCCCCCTGCCAGCCTGGTCGTAGGCAGCCATCTTGTGAGGGCATGAGGGGTAATTTGATTATTATATCTTTATTATATAGGATGTGCCTTTAAGTATGGAAGTGTGACAGCAGTGCTTCTTTGCACTGTGTGGAGTGAAGAGAGCTTTGGCATGCTGTTCATCCTGACTATACAGGCTCACCTACAGTTGGAAAAGCTTTGCATCCTCACTCAGGAGCAGTTAGGTGATTCTTATAGAGCAACACTGGCCATGGCACCAAATACGTGGCACCAACTCTAGGCGCAGGGCAGGGTTGCTATGTGTGCAGGAGTCCTGGACTATGGATTTTAGAGAACAAGAAGGATGTTGTGGAAGAGGTAGGAATCTCTTTAGAAGAAACCCATTGGTAGAGTGATGCTCTATAAGAATGAAATATTTTTTGTTGTTGATTATCACTTATTTACATTTCACTTATTACTATGGATTTTAGAGAATAAGAAGGATGTTGTGGAAGAGGTGGGAATCTCTTTAGAAGAAACCCATTGGTAGAGTGATGCTCTATAAGAATGAAATATTTTTTGTTGTTATCACTTATTTACATTTCACTTATTAAAAAATCACAAGGTTGCTCTGGCCTCTTGGCTCAGTAGGTTGGAGATTGCAGGTACGATTGCTAGTCAGGGCACATACCTAGATTGTGGATTTTATCCCCAGTCAGGTCAACCTATCTATGTTTCTCTCTTCTCTCTTCTCTCTTCTCTCTTCTCTCTTCTCTCTTCTCTCTCTCACTCTTCTTTCTCTCTCTCTCTCTCTCTCTCTCTCTCTCCTTATCTCACTAAAGTTAATGAAAAAGATATATCCTTGGATGAAGATTTGAAAAAATAATAATAAACAACCCAGTGTCCTGCTATATCAAAAATTCTCTTTGCTCATTGAAGTAGCATAGTCATCAGCCAGGTGAACAATGAAAACTGCTGATGTCTTTTGTGGTAAGAGTTTATTTATCGCAGTGATTTTAATTTTGAAGGTGTCTACTGAACTGCTCAGTGATAACTACCTATCACTAGTAATTCTGATGGCTGACAAAATAAATACAAAAAGCAAGTAAGCAGGTGAAATTTTATTTGAAAATATACCTATATGATTGCACATTTTTGAACCAGCTATTTTGGTGTTGCATAAGCAAACCTTTGATGTACTTTGTGAGCTATAAATTTAATTTAGTTTATCATATAGTACCGTTATGCAAGATTTAGTCTATGTGGTTTTTTTTAGCTGCAATAAAACTTATTTTCACCTTATGTTTGAAATATAATTTACAGTTTAAAGAATTTTCAAATAAAGAATGATTCTCAAAATAATCCTGGTCATGTGAATATATAATGAATCCCGTTTTATAATCATGGAAATGAGGACTCAGAGAAATGAAATGGCTTTTCCAAGGCCAATTTGGTATTAAAAAAGTAGAACTAGGTCAGATGGAAAAAGTAAAAATCTACATGATTTCATTTATATGTGGGAAATAAAAAAAGGACAAACAAAACAAATAAAACATACAGAAACTCATAGACACAGACAAGAGTATGGCGATTACCAGAGGGAATTAGGGTGGGAGTGGGACATTGTAAAGGGCGAATGAAGTTAAATATATGGTGACAGAAGGAGATTTGTCTTTGAGTGGTGAGCACACAATGCAGTACACAGATGATGTATTCTAGAATTGTACCCTTGAAATGCATATAATTTTATTAAGTAATGTCACTGAAATAGATTTAATAAAAATATTACATATACATTTTAGCCCTTGTAATGGTCTATATACAGCGATGAGAAGACATGGTGCTGGTCTTAATAGTTAGCATTTCTTACTGATGATGATGATGATGATGATGATGATTGGTCCCCATACTTATTTCTTTTGAAACACACCACATTGGGACAGAGAGGCTAAGGGTTCTCTTTGAAGGTGCAGGGTTAGTTGAACCCCCACTTTCTAAAAAAATATAAAACTAATATTAGACATTTGAAAATCTTGAATCAGTACTCTTTTCTGTAATCAATATTGCCTCTTACACCAGAAGTTATATTTGACTTGCCTACCATAGCCTTTATTTAAATATACATACATTAAAATTAAGTAATTAAAAATAATTGAACTTTGTGCTTTTGGGGAAAGAGGGATATGGAATGTGCTGGTGCCTGGCAGTAAGTAGGAGGAGCTAGAAAGCACTCTCTCAGGAATGACAGAGAGGACTTACAAAATTTGTCACAGGAAAATATCACTAGGTTCAGATACTATCTATACCACTTCTAGTCCAGAATTCACTCATAGAAAACAAATATTGAAGGAGAAAAATAAAACCATCTGCCTAAATGCCTATGAAAATGGCTATATTACTCTAAAGAAATACACATTTGATTCCTTCAGAGAGATGCTGTTCAAAGTTTGTAAAACACACATTAGTTAATAATTCAACCATGTCGATAGCTGCCTTATTTCAAATGCTTATTTAGAAATATTCATTAAGACATTTGAAATTTCAAAAGTGATGATGAATCTAGTATAATGTTAAAGTATTTTCCAGAACTTTAAATGAACGCTAAAAGCTAAAAAAATGCTAAAACTCAAAAATACAAAAACGTATCTTAGTTTTCAGCATTGTTTTTAGAGATCTCTCATTTTTATTACATTATTTTTTCTTGTAAAAAATGTGATGAGATTTTTGTTTCCATCCTCACACAAGTCTGTTCATACATATTTATTATTGAAATGCCAGAAACACACCCCTTTCTAAGAATGCTGTTTTAGCATTTAATAATTGAAATGAAAACTGCTTTATTTTTTATGTCAGAGTGTTTTAAACAGATCCCTCCATCACTAAAAACTGAAGCAGCATTGCAGTCATTTTCTCATAAGCAGTTTACTTCATATATGACTCCTGAAAAATATTTCCGGTTTTTAAGAACCGGAGAAGACTTCACTTCCTGTTTTCCTTCAGTCAGCACCCCAGGGATTCCAAGCTAAGTTTTCAAACTGTTGCAGAACATGCATTGCAGAAAGCACACAACCTTCCATTTCATTCGTACAGTGTTCTAAAGGAGAACATGCACATCCTGCCTTTGCCAATAATCAGAGATCAATGAAGCTATCACCCAGGACTAAATTAATATTTTGAAAAGTACCATGCTTCACTTTCACCCCACTTACTCTCTTTTTTGAGTAACCTAATTTTCCTTTATGTATGAAGAGAGATTCTGGTTTTTCATCGGCCAATGTCCCTTTTCTTAAAAATAGAGTCCATAATTGGGCACACACATATATCAACTTAAATATTTCCCCAAGAGTTACTATACCAGCTCTTGGTTTCACTGATTTTTTTATTGTGTTTTTAGACTTTATTTTGTTTATTAATGCTCTGATCTTTATTATTTCCTGCCTTCTATTTACTTTGGGCTTTGTCTATTGTTCTTTTTCTAGTTCCATTTGTTGTCAGGTTAGATTATTCCTTTTCTTGAAGTAGTTTTATAATGCTATGAATTTTCCTTTTAGAACTGCTTTTGTTATGCCAATAGATTTTGTGCTATTGTGTTTTCATTTTCTTTTGTCTCAAGGTATCTTTCAATTTATTTATTTATCTCATTATTAATCCATTAAATGTTTAGTGGTATGTTCTCTAACCTCCATGTGTGTTTGGGTTTTTCAGGGTTTTTTTTTTCTTCTTGTAATTGATTTCTAGTTTCATTCCATTATGGTCCGAGAAGACATTTGATATGATTTCAATCTTCTTAAATTTATTGAGACTTGTTTTGTGTCCTAACATGTGGTTCATCCTAGAAAAGGTTCCACGTACATGTGAAAATAATGTGTCTCCTGCTGCTTTGGGATGAAAAGCTCTAAAAATATCAATTAAATTCATCTGATCTAGTGTGTCATTCAAGGCCACTGTTTTTATATTGATTTTCTGTCTGGAAGATCTATTTATTGATATCAATGGAGTGTTAAATTTTCCTACTATGACTTTATTACTATTGAACTCTCCCTTTATGAGTCTTAAGATTTGCATTATATATTTGTGTGCTCCTATGTAAGGTGCATAAATATTTACAAAGATTATATCCTCTTGTCAGATTGATCCCATTAGTATTATGTTGTGTCCTTTTTTTCTTTCTTATTATGACATTTTTTAAGTCTATTTTCTCTGATACAAGTATTGTTATACCAGCTTTTTTTTTTCATTTCCATTTGCACTATATATATACTTTTAGTTGGTGTGTGTTTTTCAATCTGAGGTGGGTCTCTTATAGACAGCATGTATATCTTGTTTTCTTATCAAGAACACTACCCTATGTCTTTTGATTGGAACATTTAATCTATTTTCATTTGAAGTGATTATGATAGGTATGTATTTAATAACATTTTATCTTTATAACTATATTCTTCTTTTATTTTTCTCCTTTTTTGGGGAAAGATTTATCTTTATTGTTGAAAGTATTACAGATGTCTCTCTTTTTTCCTCCCATTGACACCCTCCACCCCACACCTGCCACCCCCGCCTGGCCTCCACATTATTGTCTGTATCCATGGGTTATGAATATATGCATATAAGTTATTGAGTTAATCTTTTCCCACCTTTCCCCCCTTATCTCTGAGATTCATCAGTTTGTCCCATGTTTCCATGTCTCTGGGTCTATTTTGTTCATCAGTTTATTTTGTTCATTAGATCCCACATATCAGTGAGATTATGTGAATTTATCCAAGATTTAAAGAAGGACTACACCTATACTTCTCAAACTATTCCAAAAATACAAGAGGAGGGAAGATCCTAAGCTCATTTTATAAAGCCAGCATTATTCTGATTTCAAAACTAGATAAAGACACCTCAAAGAAATAACATTATAGGCCTATATCCCTGATAAACATAGATATAAAAATCCTCAACCAAATATTAGCAAACTGAATTCAACAATACATTAAAAAGATTATCACCACGGTTAAGTGGGATTTGTTTTTGGGATGCAAGGTTGATATACACAAAGCAATTAGTGTGATGCACCACATAAAAAAATGAAGGATAATATTTATATGATCATATCACTAGATTCAGAAAAGAATTTGACAAAATCTAACACCCATTTATGATAAAAGCTCTCAGCAAAGTAGGAATAGAGGGAACATACCTCAATATAATATAAGCCGTTGCTCTCACAATATTTATATCTTATATATCTTTATATATATATATCTCCCTCAATATATATAAGCGTCCCCACACACCCATATATATATCTATATATATATATATATATATTATTTCAGAGAGAAAGGGAGAGGGAGAGAGAATAGAACATCAATCTGCCTCCTGCACATTACCCACTAGAGATCCAGTACACAACCCGGCATGACCGAGAATCAAACTATGACCTCCTGGTTCATAGGTTGAGCTCGCTGGCTGGGCTAACATAAGCTGTTTTGACAAACTCACAGCCAACATCATACTCACTGTGGAAAATTTTAAAATGTTTTCCTTAAAATTAGAAACATGACAGGATGTCCATTTTCACCACTCTTACTTAACATAGCACTGGAAGTCCTAGACACAGCAACCAGAAAAGAAAAATAAATACATAATATACAAATTGGAAAGAAATATTTAAAACCATCATTATTTTCAAGTGACATGATACTTTATATAGAGAACTGTAGAGATTCAATGAAGCATAATACTAGAACTGAAAATGAATTCAGTAGCAGGATGTAAATAAATATTCAAAAATTTGCTGCATTTTTTTTGGACCAAAAACGAACCATCAGAAAGTGACACTAAGAAAACAATTCCATTTACAATTGGATTAAAAATATACCTAGGAATAAATTTAACCAAGATAGTAAAAGACTCAGAGAAATTTGAGATATTAAAGAAATAAATAAAAAAGAATAGAAATAAATGGAAGCAAATATGGTGCTCATTGGTAGGAAGAATTAGCATCATTGAAATGTCTATTCTACCGAAAGCAATTTAGAAATTCAACACAACTCCTATCATAACACAAATGGTATTTTTCATACAAAAAAAATACAAATAATCCAAAAATTTGTTGCCCTGAAGAGTGACAACAATCTTTACAAAGAAGAATAAAGTGTGAGGTATCACACTCCCTGGTAACACACTATACTACAAAGCTATACTGTTCAAAACAGGATGGCACTTGCATAAAAGTCAACACATAGATCAATGAAACAAAAAAAAAAGAAAGCCAAGAAATAAACCCACAGCTATATGTTCAATTAATGTATGTAAATAGGGTATGGGCAATCTGATCAATAAATGGTGTTGGGAACATTGGGCAGATACATGCAAACAAATGGAATTAAACCACTTTCTTATATCATATTTAAGAGTAAACTCAAAATGGATTGAAAACTTTAACATAAGACTCAAACCCATAAAACTTTGGGGGACTGGATAAAAAGGAAAAGGATTAAGAAGTACATATTGGTAGTTAGAAAATGGCCATGGGGATGTAAAATACAGCATGAGGATTATAGTCAGTGATATTGCAATAACTATGTATGGTGCTAGGTGGTACTAGAAATATTGGGAGGAGAACTTTGCAAAGTATATGACTGTCTAACCACTACACTGTACACCTAAACTAATACAAAATTATTTTGAATGGAAACTGAAAATTAAAGTTAAAAAATAATATTAAAAAAAATAAGCGAGTACACTCACTATCAGTACACACACTTCCTCTTCCATATAGGAGAGACCTAACGTAGTCAACCCGTCCTAATTGCTGCTGGGCCATCCCGATAATCATTCTGTAGTTTGATGAGTCCTACAACCAGCAAGAGACTCATGCTTTCCTTTGATGATGGTGATGATTTAAGTAACTCTTTGCCACTATGCGTCTACCACTGAAGGCTAACAAGAACATTGCTGCATTTAAATGCAACTAGTTCAGAGACCAATCTCTTATTACTATTTTCTGAGAGTGTTCACTGAACGAGTGAGTGATGCATTCATCATAGTATAGTGTGGACGATGGAATAGCATTCCAGGTAGTTAAAGCCAAAGGGATCTATTATAGGGTCTCAAGTAGCTCATAGAACTGTTGTAAGTCCTGAAGAAAATAAATGCACTACATTTTGCCTCTCAACATCCACAAATATATTATCCAGAAATTAGAGTCCTTATTCACGCTGTTGTCAAATACAAATATTTCTATTGTGGACTTGTCTTTTCAGTAGAATTGAGGCAACTGCCACATTTTTTTACTTTAAATTTTACCCAGTGCCATTCAGAATTTAAGCTGCAAAAGAGTTTAGGGACTTGTTTACAGCTTTCCAGGCACAGTAGAAGAGTTTGGAATGAATTAAAATGCTAAATTATTCTTTCTTATATAATTACTTATTCATCTTTCTATTGGTTGACTTTAATTGATTGATTCATTCATCCACAACATTTGGCAGTACCTGACATTTCATTTATTTTACTAGAATTTATTTTACAAAGATTTTTTTTGTAGAATACTATATCCTATTTTATTTTATTTAAAAAATATTGAATTTATTGTGGTGACATTGGTTAATAAAATTATATATATATTTCAGGTGTATAATGCCATAATATATCATCTGCATATTGTGCAAATATTTTAAAATATTTTCTTTATTTTTCAATTATAGTTGACAATTTTTTTTCTGATGGCACAAACTTTGTTTCAGTTTGTAGCACCAAAGCATGTCACACCCATAGTAGGAAATCAATTAATAGTTGTTTTTATTTTAATTTTTTACAGTTCAAAGTAGACACTGTCAAACATTTATTTCTACTTTCTCTAGTTAAAAAAAATAAAAGTAGACACTACTTTCTTTCATATTACAGACTCTCTTGACAATTTTCACTTGAATTTTTATTTAACTTACTAGAGGCCTGGTGCACAAATTCTATAATCGAAACAATGTATAACTTCAGCTCTGAGATCCCGGCCTATATTTGTTAGAATGTTTCAAACTGCCAGCTGAGAGGCCGGCAGCGCAGTCGGGGAAGTTGGAGTCCTCCTTCACTGCAGCAAGCAAGCCTCATGTTCGCTTCCAGCTGCCTGGCTGCCGGCCGCCATCTTGGCTGACAGTTAATTTGCATAAAGATACGCTGATAGCCAATGGGAAGGGTAGCGGTCGTACGCTAATTACCATGTTTCTCTTTTATTAGTGTAGATAGACTAGAGGCCCAGTGCACAAAATTTGTGCATGGGGGGAGAGGGTTCCCTCAGCCCAGCCGGGACCCCTCAGTAATCTGGGACTGCTGGCTCCTAACCACTCACCTATCTGCCTGCCTGGTTGCTCCTAACTGCCCTCCCCAGCCGGCCTGGTCACCCCTAACCACCTCTGCCTTGGCCCCCGCCACCATGGTTTTTTCCAGAAGGATGTCCGGGAGGATGTTCAGAAGATGCCCGGTCTAATTAGCATATTACCCTTTTATTACTATAGATAAGTATTTGTCATATTATTCTCTACTTTTCTATATGTATTTAAAATACTCCACAATATTTTAAGCAAATAAAAAACAGTCAAGTTGCAGAAAAATAAAAGTCTTGAAATACAACCTGGTAGGCTTGAAAGCAACAACATTTGTGTGAAAGGGCATAAGTTGCAGTTGGCAGCAAAACTTGTTAGGATTGCTCGGTTAATATTCTTTTGTTGGAAAGGCGTGGTTTGGGCAAAGGAGAAAAGGAAACCAGCCCTATGAAAGGGAATGTCTGATTGGGCCGTTCCCACAGCAGAGAAGGGCAGGTGCGGCAAAGGTTCAGGCTGTTGCACAGGCAAGGGTGTCTGTGTGTACGGGGCACCAAAGGACACCTGTCACACCTGAAACACAGTTTGCTAACACTCACAATTGCAGAACTCAGGAAGAATCACTGTTTTTAAAACTATTATTTCCCTGACATATAAAATATACAGACACATAAATATACATGCCCTCTTCTGAGCTTCCCCTGCCCTCCATTTAATATTTGGCTATGGCCTTCTTTTCATGTCAATGAATTGGATGTACAGACATGATTTTTAATGGCTACAGTGTTATCCCTGACCGACATTACTATGGTTTACTGCACTAACCCTTTATTGTGGGGCAGGTTGTTTCCGGTTTCCTCTGGCATCAACAACTACAGTGAACATAAGTGCTTATTTGACTGTTTACTTAGGACACATTCACAGACATGGAGCTCCTGGCCCAAAGCTAATTCACTTGAATTGTGATCCACATTTCTAAACTGACTTTTTAGAAAGTGCTTCTGTTTGTTTAGTCCATTGGTTTTAAATCAGATTACACTCCCACAAACGGGTTAAGAGAAAACTGTTCAACTCGCCTTCGGCAAATCGCAAACTCGTGCTGAACTTGTGCAACCCCTTCCTGGCATAGCTGTCTGCGTGCTTTTCAGGGCACTTTTGAAGGAAGGAAAGGGATCCGGCACCCCTACAGCTCTCCCACGGGGTCAGAGCTGGAAAAGCAAAGTTTCCCAAGGAGGTGGAAGCGCAGTAGGGACCCTCCCAGCCGGGAGAGGGGCGCAGCCGGACTGTGCTCTGGGGCTGGGGCAGGGTACATGGGGAGGGGCCAGCCCTGGGTGGGCTGTGGAGTGGGGTGGGGCAGCTCGGCTGTGTCCCCCTCTGGCAGCATCCCTGCCAGCCCTGAGCGGTAAAAGCCCCTGGTGCCCTTCCCTGTCCCCTACCCAGGGCGCACGGGGACAGTGGGTGGTGGGGAGATTGCGTCGTTGCTCCCAGTCCTGATTGCCGAATCCCACATGCTGTGTTACTGAGAAACCTTAGGCGGGGACAGGCCACTGGGCACGGGACCAGGAGGATTCAGCTGGAGGGTGAAGCCCGGGGAGGCGTGGGTGGCGCGGCCGAGGGCCGCGTGTGGGTATGTGTCACTCAGGTCCACGCTCATGCACACACTGACACGCCCGCACTGCAGAGCCTGCTGTGGAGCTCAAAGGCATCCAGTCCCAGCACCAAGCAAGTCTGAAAAAGTTTCCCCAGACTGACTCCCACCACGCTGGAGGGAGGCGGGACCAGGAGGATCCGGGTTGGAGGGTGAAGTCCAGGGAGGCGTGGGTGGCGTGGCCAAGGGCCCTATGTGGGTGCGGGCGTGTGAGTGTGTGTCACTTCGCCGGGCGGGGGGGGGCACATCCTCAGGTCCCCCACCCTGGCCCAGGGCCATGCAGCCTCAGGTCCCTGTTGATTGCTCATTAAGGCTCCTTACGGAACCTGGCCTCTGCTGTGGGGGCCGCCATCTTGTTACAGCGTGACAATCATTTTGCATATTCCCTCTTTATTAGGTAGGATTTTTGAAAGAAGGGAGATAAATCAGCTGGATGTCTGCCCACAAACACAGCTTCTCCTTTTGGGGCCCCACATTACTTTCTCAGTTGTTCTTAGATTTCTGTGTTGAGATATTCGACTGGAGGGCTGGTAAAAGCAAATGTACACTAGCAGTATATAAACCTCGCTTCCTGCCCTAGCTGCTTTGGCTCAGTGGATAGTGTGTCAGCCTGCAGACTGAAGGGTCCCAGGTCGATTCCGGTCAAGGGCGCATGCCCAGGTTGTGGGCTCGATCCCCTGGAGGGGGAGTGCAGGAGGCAACTGTTCAATGATTCTCTCTCATCATTAATGTTTATATCTCTCTCTCCCTCTCCCTTCTTCTCTGAAATCAATAAATATATATTAAAAAACAAACAAACAAACAAATAAACAAAAACCCCATGAACAAACAAATACCTCACTTCCTGAGAGAAATGAAGGGCAGGTTCAAGTATAGAACTTTCCAGAAGAGGAAGTAGTTCTTTGTGCAATTTCTTCTTTGTTTGTTGAAGCTGTTGCATCACTGGGAATCTCTTATTTTGTTTGCTACATCGGGTAAACCAAGCCATTGCATACACAGTGGAATTCTTTGTGTATCACTAAGAAGCCAAGATAGCTGATGGCACTATTGACTCTACAGGGCCATATTTAAAGGTATCATTCCAAGTCAGATTGCCAGAATGTAAATCTTGTTTTCTTCACTTATTATTTGACCTTGGATACATTACTGAAGCTTTCTGAATCTTACTTTACTTACCTATGATGTTGATAACCAGGAGCAGTAAGTGTGGTAATTCATGTTAAGCACATGGTAAACTATAAAATTAAGTATTGTTATTATTATTATGACTAGAGGTCTGGTGCATGAAATTTGTGCACTGGAGGGGGGGGGGCAGTCCCTCAGCCCGGCCTGTGCCCTCTTGCAGTCTGGGAGTCCTCGGGGGAGGCCAACTGATGGCTTAAACCATTAGTCGGACATCCTTAGCGCTGCTGCGGGGTGGGAGAGTCTTCGCTGCTGCGCTCACCAGCCATGAGCCCAGCTTCTGGCTGAGCGGCACTCCCCCTGTGGGAGTGCACTGACCACCAGGGAACAGCTCCTGAGTTGAGCGTCAGCCCCCTGGTGGTCCATGTGCATCATAGTGCCTGGTCATTCCACCATTTGGTCAATTTGCATATTAGCCTTGCATATTATATAGGATTTCTGTGGGGAAAGCAAGGAAATGCTGGCCCTACTTGTAATACCTGATTGGAAATGCTCTTCATCTGAAACAATAACATTGGCCCCAAATATAAATACCTATCCTCTCCACAGATGATCCTTGCTTCCAGTGTTTATCCTTCCAATTGAAAAGGTGTCAGGGGTCTACCAGCCCATTCTCTGATTACTTCCTGAAAGTTTGAGCCCCTTAAACCCATAGGTGAGTTTGGAGCTGGCCTTGGTGGCTTGTCATTTCTGCTGCACTAAATCTAGCATAAATCCATGGCTACTTGTGACAATGAAAAGAGTAACCCTTCCCTGTTCCTTTAAGTGATACAGATTAGTGTTTATTTTTATATTCCTTTGGTCATTTCAGGAGACATGTAACAGGATAAAAATTAGACCACTGGACTCAAGTCATCAGCTTTCTCAGAATTCCAGAGCAGAAGCAGAACCTTCATTTTGTTTTAATCTCTTGATAATGTTGATATTTA
Source organism: Myotis lucifugus (assembly GCF_000147115.1). Taxonomy (NCBI): domain Eukaryota; kingdom Metazoa; phylum Chordata; class Mammalia; order Chiroptera; family Vespertilionidae; genus Myotis; species Myotis lucifugus. Next base: position 2,677,021 of record NW_005871219.1, on the reverse strand, counting down.
ATAACTAATATGACACTTAAATTTTAGAGAGACAATAGTGCAGATCTTTCAATATGAGCTTCATTTACTGGCTCATGACAGCTGTTTATAAATTTTAGCTGGAACCTCTTTACTAGCTCTCTATATGTTAATGTATAAAATTCCCTCTTCCTGAGGTTAATGTAATACAGATCTAATCCCTATGCAATGATTCTAGCCTAGGTTTTTTTCCCCAGTCCTCTGTAGTTATTTTTATGCAATTTTCAAGCAGAGATGATCTTTCCTATATGCACTAATAATATTTGCATGTTTAAATGGAATACAGATTCAAAGTTGAGCTAAAAGGTTATGAGGTCAAAGAAACATAGAGATTAGATATTTAACTGTAACATGTTGAAAATAGCAATATCAGAGTTTTGCAAATTTTATACTCTCATTGGAGATATAGAGCCCAATAGAGGGAGGATTTCTTTATAAAAGAACAACTGTGTTCCTCAATAGCTATAAGTAGCCCATATGGAGATCAGTGGCTATTAAGAAAAACATATATCTGAATAATTCCAAGCAATCAAGTTCAAAACATTGTATGGAAAGGGATCAACATAATAAGTGATTATATTTCAAATGATCAGTGATAGAAAAACAAATATAAAATCATAATTAGTAAAGCTGGTTTTCTAAGAGAGGAAGTCACTATTTGCAGAAAAACTAAATCTGAAAAGATTATTTTAAATGTGCTGTGCACAACTCTCGATTAATTAAAAAATTCATGGGATGAACAGAATCAAAGCAAATATGAAAGCAAAAAGCAAGCGAACTGAAAAATGTCCTAACTTTTCTCTGGTTCTCTAGATCCGTCCCTTCAGAAAATGATGTTTTCATGAAAGAGCCGCCTGTAGACCTCCCATGAGCTTGCACAGGTCTTCTTGCCTTTTCACATTAGAATAAGGTTCTTGGTGAAATGGCTGACACTTTGTGCTCTGCTGTATGAAGTAAGATCTTTTGTAGAGATGATGAATAACTCAGTCAGTGTCTCATAGAAAGTTCCCTACAGTATATCTCAAGTGGTAGAGGTTTGTACTGTGTTGTTGGGCATTTTGATATATAATGTTTCTGTCTTGGTTATCTGAAAATAAAATATATTTATAATTTACCATTAGAAAATGTAACAGCTACTACATTCGACCTCTAAATTTGGGGAACATTGGTTTACCAATATATATGTGTGTGTTAAATGAGAGGTCAGTAAATTTTTTCTTTAAGTGGCCAGATAATAAGTATTTTAGGGTTTGCAGGCTTTGCTTAGTTCTGCCATTGTAAGAGAATGCAGCCATGGACAGAACATAAATGAATGGGCATGGCTGAGTATTCCAATAAAAGTGCATTTACAAAAACAGGTAGCAAGCCTGGGCCTTAGTTTGCCAACCCCTGTACTAGATAAAGCCATTTTTTTTTGTAATAAAGTAATAACTTACTCTTTTTCTTTTGTATTAAAATATTAAGTAAGGGTATATTATTTTATGTCTTACTTTTCTGAAGTAAGTATATGGTATATAATTCCTGTGTGTGTGTTGCATATATGTATGAACTATAAATTATATTTAAATTTTATAAATGAATTTTTTTTGAATTTTTAGAATAAAAAGAAATATTTTACTTTCTAATATCATAACTACTTTATTTCAAGGAACACATTTCTGTATTTCTTTTAGTATATAAATAAACAGCACAAAAAGAAAAGTAAAAATTCTTCCTTTTTACCTTAAAAGAAGTGGCCTAGAATAAATATAGTAACTCATCCTGAAAACAGACCTAATATGAAAAGAAACCAAAGTTATGAATTAGAGCTGCTGTGAACAGATACCATCCAAAGTTGCCTAAGCAATGTACCAGTTAAAGCACTCAGAAATACAGGCGAAAGAGTAATGAAAAATACATAACTTTTTAAAGTGGTGGTAGTCCAGTTCCATATATCTGACATGTGAATAAATTCCATTTGAAACCCACAATTGGAGTACAGTATGTTAAAGAACAAAATAGGCAGCTTCAGGCTGTTATTCATAATTTTTCTAATTACTTCTTTTAATGGAATAGAGCTCTGTGATACTGAAAGAAAAGAAAAAGAAAAAAAAAAGCCCTCATTGATGAGCTCTGCATTAGCAAGTAGTACCTGCCACCTGAATAAAGCACAGTACAATGGCTTTGATATTGTCAATGATGCATCTAAAATCAATGTAGCTCTAAGAATAGGCAAGATCTTTTCTTCATTTCACACCACTGTACTTACCATGTTTTTTTTTTCTGGGTTATTCCTAGTTACTAATAGTAAAAGAACTTATCTTAGAAAAAAGTGACAATGAAGGAGAAAATTCTGAAAATTTTATTATTATTAATTATTATTATATTAATAACTATAATAAACATTTGACAAGAAATTGTAGTTTTTCTGTGAAAATTAATAAACAGCCCAGTTCACAACTGTGAGTAATACTTCTGAAATTACAGCAATTCTCAAAGGGAACAATAGGACAAGGTGGTCCCAAGTACTATTTCATGTACAGCTATAAGATCCCTACAAATTTCAAAAGGTGCTTCCCGTTTGCAAAATTGTATAGTTCTGAATTTGGAGAAATATTGTACTGATAATTATTTTTACAGGATAAACAATGAGCTACATCCAATGGAGGAAAGAAAAAAGTTAATTGAGTATCTAGCGGCATCTTTTGCATAAAAGACCAGATAGAAACCTCTGGGCATGACTATATCACTTGACCAGGGTGAGTGAGTTACAATATAGAAACAGTAAGATAAGACAAATAGAGCACCTCTTTGTAAGGAAGGGGTGTGTTAACATGGGAAGTCTGAGCTGGAGTTGTAAGGCTCAGGAAAAAGCAGTGCAATTTAAGTGCGAAGAGTGTGGCAAGAGCTGCTTTTTTCACTGCTGGGTAAGTCCTTGCCCTTAGACCTCTTGTGTGGCATCAGCCGTGCAGTGTCACTGTCAAGCCCAGGCTCTGCATTCTAGTAATTAGGAGAGAACAGAAAGCATTACTTACCCTGGATTCACTCACTTCTCTGTAATAAACACAGAAAAATAATCCTTTTATGGGGGAGCTCAGTTGTTTTCTGATGAACCAGAAACCACAGTGGGATTTCAATACTCAGTGAAGCCAGGGGTGCGTTGTCTCAAAATTAGGATATAAGAAAATAACTCACACCTGGCTGGTGTGGCTCATTGGCTGAGGGTCAACCTATGAACCAAGGAGGTCATGGCTGATTCCCAGTCAGGGCACATGCCCAGGATTGTGGGCTTGACCCCAGTAGGGGGCGTGCAGAAGGCAGTTGATGGATGATTCTCTCTCATCATGGACGTTTCTATCTCTCTCCCTTTTCCTTCCTCTCTGAAATTAATTTTTTTAAAAAAAGATTTTTTTAAAAAGAACTAATTAAAGACATGCCATAACCAGGAGAATTTAGTCTAGTTAGACAAGACTTTCAAAGAAGATGATAATAAATAACTCTTCTATTGTATGAAGTAATACATTAGTATTTCTGCCTAAGATACCATTATGTAGGTAAACCTGGTGACCATCTGTATGAAGCAAGTAGTAGTCTCTATTTATCTATCTATCTATTATCTATCTATCTATCTATCTATCTATCTATCTATCTATCTATCTATCTATCTATCTATCTCTATCATCATCTAACTATCTATCATGTATTTATTTTTGCTACCAAAACTAAAAAAAGTTTGTTTCCTAATCAGGAATTCAATCTTTGATTCTTGGTAACTGCAATAGCATATATCTTTTAGATATCAGAAAATCATGGTTGTAAATATATTAGTTGATAAAATTGGAAACTTTATTTAGCTGAAAAAACAACAGGAAGCCACTGCTTAACAATTTTAAAAGAACACTTATAAATGTATTATTTTTCAGTATCAAGGAAGGTTCTGAGATGTAGGTAATAGAAATAAACTCTAACTGGTTTCAAATCTTAAATGGATGGCTACCAGAATATCTGGGATGATAGGTGTGGTGGTAATATAACCAAAGACAAAACTGAAATTATCTTGTAAACCCTGAACCACGAAGACACCATGGTCATCGCCCCTGGGCATAGACAGCATAGCTTTCCCTTCTGGAACTACTAAAGCTGAACCTGGGATACCGCTGCTGGCAATGCTCCCCAGCTGCCTCTGGAAAGTGGATATATCCACTTCCGGTCCCACTACCCTTACTCCAAGTGGTTTGTGGTCTTTCATGTCACTGGCTTTTATTAGAATTGGGGGCAGGGTCTGTTTCTATGCCTGAACTAGAAGCGAAAATGGGAAAGCAAGTATCTGGCAACTATAGTTTTATAATGTGGGGCTGACTACCTAGTAAGGGTAAGGATGTCCTAGCAGAGAAAAGGGATTGAATTTTTGGACAGTCAAAATGAAAATATTGTCAAAATGCCCATTGTATGCACAGAATCAAAAATCCAATGGTTGAGCAATTTTAGGTTGATATCTTATTAGCCTAATGCTGTCAGTAAGAACCTAGACTCTACCCATCTCTTCCCTCTGTGGTCCTCAGTAAGATGGCTTTTGGTCTTCCCTTGGCTTTTTATATTCTCTTTCTGCATTGGCCCACATGTGTCCTAAAGCAGCCGTAGAGTATCTTAATCTTCTATATTCCAGGCCAATGGAATATAGCCAGGGAGAAAACTGTCTGGTCTTAAAAGCATGACATTTTTCAAATAATGGGTAGCCTATAGCACAAAAACTCCCAAACATTTGATATACTTGAAAGATATTCACTTAAAAGTGTCCTGGGAGTGAGCAAGATGTAAAGTCTCCAAGGATAAGTTTGTGCTGCTTTTACTATCACTTGAACTCCAGGGGGACAATAACAAGAAGCCTTAAGAAGCTCCTGGGACTACTTATTATAGAAAGAAATTATTGAAAAGGATTCAGACAAAATGGAAGATGGAGAAAGGGATTAATAATTGTATTAGTATAGCTACCTCCACAGTTACTCTATAAGGCTCTAACATGTACTCCCTAAAAACTATCCAAAGCCACTACTAACTTCATCTTTTTGCATCCTATAAAATAAAACCCTAATATGCAAATTGACCTAATGGCAGAACCACCAGTCACTATAACGCACACTGACCACCAGGAGGCAGGCGCTCAATGCAGGAGCTGCCCTCTGGTGGTCAGTGCTCTCCCACAGGGGGAGCGCTGCTCAGCCAGAAGCTAGGCTCACGGCTGGTGAGCACAGCAGCAGTGGCGGGAGCCTCTCCTGCCTCCATGGAGGATGTCCGACTGCCAGCTTAGGCCCACTCCCGACTGCAAGGGGTCCCAGACTGCTAGACAGTGAAGGCTGTACTGAGGGATCCCCTCCTCCAGTGCACGAATGTCATGCACCAGGCCTTTAGTATTAAATAACTTTATATTATAGCATAAAGAAACTGTCTCTATTAAAACTCTTTTAGTTGTAAGTGAAAGAAATCTTAGCCCAACTGGCTTAAGCATAAAGAAAACTTATTGAATTACATTATTAAACTGTATATAAGAACTAACTCTAAGCACAGCTTGAGGCAGGGGCTTAAATGACACCACCAGATATCTATCTCTACTCTTTTTACACTGACTCCAAACTCAGAGAGGTACCTCTTGATGATTATGCATGCCATAACAGCTCTAAAATTAAGTCCTCAGGACTTTAAGGCTAGTAATAGAGAAAACAAACTAATTTGTTTCCAGATATCCTAGCACAATCTTATTGGATGTGGTTAGCTCACATACCCAGCCCTGAAACTTTCATTGGCCTATGTAATATGTCTGCTCCAAGATGTCTCATAGTTACCCTTGGTAGTCAATCCAATTAGAGAAGCCCAGAATGAAGAGAAGGACAGAAAAATGTTCTCTCTGAAGGAAGTTTGGGCAAGGTTTCCAAAAACAAAAAAAGTGAATGAATGTTATGGATTAAAAAAGATATCCCTTAAAATGTCATCAGAAATATCTGATCTCTAGCTAAAGGCAAATATTTTTAAAAAGGGTAATATTTATGAGGGAAAGAGCCAGAAAAGAAAAGGTGGATGTTGATGGAAATGAGCAAGAACATCAAAGGAACAGTATCTACCTCACAAATTGGCTCACAGTAAACATTTCAAGCAGAAAGGCCTTTGGGTTTTTCTGTCATGTTCTTCTTTCCTATAAAAATAAGTTTTTATTTTAAGGCTAGGTATGATATTATTTTTCTTTACATCTAAAAGTTAGAATAGTTTCTGGAGTTTGGGGAATTTATCATTTATATATGAACACATGCAATATCACTAATTAAGAGCTTCTATGTGCTAGTTTCTATGCTGTTTTTGCATGAGTCTAGAAATAATTAGGAAGGTGGGCTCTGAAATTAGACTACTTACATTTAATGCTCAGTCAACAGTTTACTAGCTTATGACTTTTAGCATATAACTTTAAATTCTTCAGTTATTTCTTTGACTACAACATGGGGAGAGAGAGTACATAATTCATAGGGTTGTTTCTAGAACTAAATAATTTTAAGTGTGTAGAATATTATTTTTTGTATAGTAAATTGCTAACTAAATGAGAATTATAAATATTAACTATAGTTGTTAACCATAGTATTAATTTATTTGAGCTTCGCAATCTATAAAGTATCTATTATTGTTATGCATAAGAAAACTACTATAAAGGAAAAATATTAAATAATATTTCAAGTTACATAGGTAGCAAACTGAGTTGAGTTGAGTTAGATCTGAATCCAGGTCTTTCTGTTCTACAAGTTATGTTGTAAACTACAAATTAAGCAGCTTTTAGAACTAGAGATCTCTACCAGAATTCTGAACTCTATGGATATATAGACACAATTGGGTTCTCCACCTTTTTTTCCCTTATTAGACTTCATAATTCTTGTTATTAAAAGTAGTACCATTGTACATTAAATTATATAGGTTGTACTCTGTGGAATAGTCTTATGTAGGCAAGAAACAATCCACACTCTCTTTTCTAATTCAAATTTGGTCACAGCCTGAAAATAAAAGTAACTAGAAATTACACTTAAAAATTTAATAGATCAATCAACCAGGAAGTCTGCATACCATTAAAGACTTAATTTGCTGGAAACAGGAGTCTACCTTTTGCAGTTAAAATAAGACTAATGCTCAGCATATCAATATTTAATCTGAATCTATTTTTATTATTTAGGATTTCAAGGTTGTAAAAAACTCACTGCAAATCATCAGTTACCTTATACCTGGGATGTCCCTTATAAAAGTATCACTTTTATACTGAATTCAGAAATAAAGTAGAATGTGCAGGAAAATCTTCATCTAAAATTGAAAGAATGAAAATTAATCCTTATTCTCTAAAAGGACTTATATTTAACTTTGTGCATTTCTAGGTTTTAAAGAACATTGTAGATATCAGTTCTTTTTCTTTCTACCCAATCCAATGAAATCTGCTTTAAATAGCCATAATTGGTGATTTTCCAGATCAAAGGTCTTCTTTAGATCAATGAGCAGAGCTTGTCTATATTGATTACTAGTCATGCCTATGAAAATATCATTTGTTACCTCGGGAATGATAGTGGAATAAAGAAGCTAACACCAAATTGTAAGGAGATCAATGAGTTTCATGTAGGTAAAAATGATCATGTTACCTGAGAAGAGAACATCAGTTTTTTATGTACCCTGGACCAAAGAGCTAAGGAAAAAGTTATCTAGCAGGTCTGTCCCCTGAATGTTTAGAATGTCTTCTTATTCATAGTGGAACTTCTAACCTAGCAGAATTTTGCTAAAGAGAAGAGGAAAGACAAGGGTTGAGAACTCCTAATTTTGATTGTTTGTTATAAAAAATATCTACATTTTGTTCTTTTAAAATATTTTTATTGATTTTAGAGAGGGAGGGAGAGGGAGAGAGATAGAAACATCAATGATAAGAGAGAATCATTGATTGGCTGCCTCCTGCATGGGACCCCACTGGGGAATCAAGCCTGCAACCCAGGCATGTGCCCTTGACTGGAATTGAACGTGGGACCATTCAGTCTGCAGGCCGACGCTCTATCCACTGAGCCAACCGGCTAGGGCTATATTTTGTTCTTTAAAGTCCAAGCCTCATATTCTCTACATATGTATTAAAATATTCAAAATCTTTTATTTTTCTGTAGAACTTAGTCTCACATCATTAACTATTCTACACATAGAAGGCTATGACTTCTGCTGCATGAAAATAATAGTGTTGAGTAAGATATTAATTAGTTTGGAACAAATTAAATTAAGAAATTATCTGAAAAAAATGCTAAACTTAAAAAATCCCTAAGATTTTTAACAGAATTTTAGTTTCCCTCTAATATGCGTAATGCAATCAGTTAATTAAATCACCTCAAATATAGACACTCAGGACTATTAAGACATCCCTACCACTATGAATGTCCAGATGTTTTGCTCAGTCAGAGCTTAACCCTAGTCAAATGGAGGTTTTATAACTACACAACCAGAAGCAGGTTAAGACTTAGCCCGGCAACCAGTGGTAGAAACTGCATTTTTAACTGCGTATGGCTAGGCAGAGGCTATTCACAGATCAGGTAATAATCAAACTTTATGTAAAAGTGGTAAAATAAAAAATCAAGTATAGAACAAAGAGAACTGAGGATGACATCTAACAAGAATAAGAAAATAAATATAAAGGGTCTAGCTTATTAAAGGGTAAGACAGCTCCCCATAGGCCAACTATGCTAGCAGAGGCTTTTTGCCTAATGTCATCTTTAGCCAAATGGCTGAGGAATTTCTTTAGTAGCCACCAGCTGTCCTCTTTTTGTCCATTCTGATCACAAAGGTCTGTGATGTGTATTTTCCAGTCCAGCATTTACTTAGCAAACCAGGAGCAAAGCCTCTCTCAGCCATGTCAAAAGTGAAGGACTGAAGATATAAGGAATATTCACAGACTGCTCAGCAGTGCATATGTTGAGTGCGATTGCATGGGACTTACGTTGTATTTCTTTGTTCATGCCTGTATTTCTTAAATAACTGGAGTGAACATTTATCACTATTGTAATAAGAAGATGTGATTTCCAAGTGTGCATGTTTTGAGACTGTGTCACACTAATTTGATAAAGGATGAATAAGTCAGTTAACTAGTTATTTGTTCAATGGAGTATGCTCACTCCTTTTCTTCCCTTTCTCCATGTATATAGACCGTTTTGACTAGAGCAACACCTTAGAGTAAAACATTATAAATACTTTGTACATGATGACAGAGTTAACTGATTAACTTAAATTTCTTTATTGAATCAAAAATATGCATAATATATGTTGTTCAATATGGAGTTAAAATGATATTTATAGCATAAATTGTTATTAAATTTGTTTAGAATTTAATTTATACAGTCCAGGAAAGCAAAGAAAAATATAAGTGCCTGTGTAAGTTTCTATTACTTGATTACAGTTACAAGTATATTAAAATATATGAGCTGTGCTATTAAACTATAATATAAAGAAAATCCCTCAAAAACATGTAGAAATTCAAACAGCTTACTTTCAGTAGCAGGAATTATGATAGTCTAACTGATAATATAAATAGTATTCTGATTAATGATGTTTCTAATTTTTTCATGCTATTAACCAATTTGAATCTTTACACACATAGGTAGTGCCTTGATAAAACCTTAAGAAATAATATCAATGACAAAACATTATATCACTTACATGGCAACTCTAAAATTATACTGAAGATTAAGTAAGATTTGAAGTCTGGATAATGCTGGTTATCTACCCCTGATACCTCGGTCACTTTCTGATTCATATTTTCAAAGTATTATTTCTTCCTCTATGTAAACTATTGACCAAAAGCCTATGGCCACAACTCATTGCACCCTTTGACCATCCTGTGGCATCTTATAACTTCTAGATATTTCTTAACTATTAAATATTCAGAGAAGTGTTTTGTTTTTTTCTGGTCTGTTTATTTCAATTTTACCTCTGTGATTTAACTATTTTTAGTTTTTTAATAACATAGCTGCTACTACTGAATTCTTCAGTAGTTAAAATTTTAACTACTATGGAGAAGGAAAAGGCATTAAAATTGTTGATGGAAATGTTTATTGAAAAAAGTCTTTATTGGAAAGAAGTTATGACAACTTATATTAAACATTCAAATGTGTTCAACAGTAAGGAATTATTGAAATTTTTTTTCAAATGTTCTTATCTTACAGCATAGGATTTCCATCTCAAAGAATTTATGCTACAGGTAGATACACTTATTTGTAAAATTATACATGTAAAAGAATTATGTTCCTTATTTTTAGTCACAGTAGCATTTGTAAGAGCAAAATATTAGAAACAACCTATAAAATGGAATTATTTCCAAAATGTAAAGTTAGTAAAAAAAAAAAGTCAGATATACCAAGTGGGATTTATTCCAGGGATGCAAGGATGGTACAATATCCACAAATCAATAAACATTATACATCACATAAACAAATTGAGAGATAAAAATCACATAATCATATCAATTGACGCAGAAAAAGCATTTGACAAAATCCAACACCCTTTCTTGATAAACACTCTCAGCAAAGTTGGAATAGAGGGATCATACCTCAACATAATAAAAGCCTTGTATGAAAAACCTATAGCCAACATCATACTCAATGGGGAAAAACTAAAACCATTTCCCCTAAGAACAGGAACAAGACAGGGATGCCCACTCTCACCACTCCTGTTCGATATAGTATTGGAAGTGCTAGACATAGCAATCAGACAAGAAGAAGAAATAAAAGGCATCCAAATTGGAAAAGAAGAAGTAAAACTGTCATTATTCACAGATTACATGATATTTTACATAGAAAACCCTAAAGACTCCATCAAAAAACTGCTAGATTTAATAAATGAATTTGGCAATGTAGCAGGATACAAAATTAACACCCAGAAATCTATGGCATTTTTATACACCAATAATGAACTCACAGAAAGAAAAACTAAAAACCAATCCCATTCACCACCACACCAAAAAAATTAAGATATCTGGGAATAAACTTAAATAAGGAGGTAAAATACCTGTAAGCAGAAAATTATAGGACATTGAAAAAAGAGATAGAGGAAGACATAAACAAATGGAAGACTATAACGTGTTCATGGATTGGAAGAATCAACATCATTAAAATGTCCATACTACCCAAAGCAATCTATAGATTCAATGCAATCCCCATTAAAATACCTATGGCATATTTAACAAATCTAGAACAAACTCTCCAAAAATTCATATGTAATAAAAAAAAAAGACACAGAATAGCCACAGCAATCCTGAGAAAGAAGAACAAAGTTGGAGGGATCACAATATCAGATATCAAGCTCTATTACAAAGCCACTGTTCTCAAAACTGCCTGGTACTGGCACAAGAATAGACATATAGACCAATGGAACAGAGCAGAGAACCCAGAAATCGACCCAAGTCATTATGCTCAATTAATATTTGACAAAGGAGGCCAGAGCATACAATGGAATCAAGACAGTCTCTTCAATAAATGGTGTTGGGAAAATTGGACCGATACATGCAAAAAAATGAAACTAGACGACCAACTTTCACCATACACAAAAACAAACTCAAAGTGGATAAAGAACTTAAACATAAGATGGGAAACCATAAAAGCCTTAGAAGAATCCATAGGCAGCAAAATATCAGACATTTGTTGTAGCAATATCTTTACTGATACAGCTCCTAGGGCAAAGGAAACTAAGGTGAAAATAAACAAATGAGACTGCATAAAAATAAAAAGCTTTTGCAAAGCAAAAAACAAACAAAACAAAACAAAAACAAAAAAAAAACAAACCATCAACAAAACAAGAAAGCCCACTGCATGGGAGAACATATTTGCCAATGTTATCTCCCATAAGGGTTTAATCTCATACAACTTAACAAAAGGAAGATAAACAATCCAATCAAAAATGGGCAAAGGACCTAAATAGACACTTTTCGAAAGAGGACATACAGAGGCCAAGAGAAATATGAAAACATGCTCAAAGTCACTAATCATCCAAGAGATGCAAATCAAAACAACAATGAGATACCATCTCACACCTGATAGAATAGCTATCATCAACAAATCAACAAACGACAAGAGCTGGCGAGATGTGGAGAAAAAAGAACCCTCGTGCACTGCTGGTGAGAATGCAGACTGGTGCAGCATCTGTGGAAAACAGTATGGAGTTTCTTTAAAAAATTAAAAATGGAACTTCCATTTGACCCAGTAATCCCACTTCTAGGAATATATCCCAAGAAAACAGAAACACCTATCAGAAAGGATATATGCACCCCTATGTTCATAGCAGCACAATTTACAATAGCTACAATTTCAAAACAGCCTAAGTGCCCATCAGCAGATGAGTGGATTAGAAAACGGTGGTACATCTACACAATGGAATACTAAACTGCTGTAAAAAATAAGGCATTTTTACCATTTGCTACAGCATGGATGGACCTGGAGAGCATTATGCTAAATGAAATGAGAAAGATAAATATCACATGATCTCACTCATTTGTGGAATATAATGGACAACATAAACTGATGAACAAAAATAGATCCAGAGACAGAGAAGCATCAATCAGACCATCCAACATCAGAGGGAAGGTGGGGGCAGGGAGTGGGGGTAAGAGGTCAACGAAAGGACTTGTTTGCATGCATCTGAGCATAACCAATGGACACAGACAGTAGCAGGGTGAGGGCATGTGCTGAGGGGGTGGGAGCGGCTGGGGAGAGTGAATGGGAGAAAAAGGAAACTTATGTAATACTTTAAACAATAAAGAATTTAAATTAAAAAAGTTAGATATAGACTAAGATACATAGACTATGAAAGTTAGTATTTAAACGGACAGAAAATAATATACATACATAATGGTTTATATATACATAAAATATTTGTGAAATAATACCCAAATATTGGCTACTTTCAGGATAGGGAACTGAATAAGAGGGAGATGGGATTAAAAGGAAACTTTCACCATATATCTTCAATACCATTTGAATATTGAATATAACAATGTGTTCCTTATTTAATTAATAAATATGTATTTAAACAAAATTTGAAATAACTCATCTTAGTAATAATTTAGGAGCTACAATAATTGTTGGATAGTTAAATCTCTTCTCCACATGATCTTTTAAAAAGAGATAATTAATTGATTTATATTTAAGCACTTACAAAATAGTTCACATTATAGGTGCTTTCCCAGTTATCTTATTTTGAACACCAATGTTCTGTTTGACAATTTGCTTTATTAATCTTAGGATCAGTGCTAGCTTTGCATAACCTTAGAGGTCAACTAATAAGATTGTTAGAAAACAGAAATTTAATAGTTTTACTCTTCATTAGGTGTTGAATTCAGTTAAAAATAATGTACATTATAGGGTGGAGATCAAAACAACCATAAAAAGTTCAGGGTCTATCTACTAGGAAATACTTTCCAGGACAACTCACACACGAATAAAAAAAGCACTATATTACAAACAATTGTAGGTAATATAAAAATTACATTCTCTAGAAAAATTTGTTAAACAACTTTAAAACTTTATCTAGTGATGACTAAGTGATGAC
>NW_005871219.1:2645473-2663340 GCF_000147115.1 Myotis lucifugus | reverse complement strand
GACAAATTGAAAAAATATAATTGTTAAATTAGAGTGGTATAAAGCAATATTCATAGTACTCCATTATTTGATATAATACATTTTTACAAGTATGTGCATAAAAGGTTATTATTTTAAATATTATAAGCAGACATTTGAATACCTTATCTGGATTCTTAAGTATTTTTATGTCCAAATTGACTGACAAAAATCTTTAATTGAATCTTCTCATTGGAAAAGTGGGAAGTTGCTTTATTTCATGATTGCTTTAAATATGTTTTAAATTTTAATTAAAATATTTTAATTACAGTAACATACAATATTATATTAGTTTCAGGGTATACAACATAGTGATTATACATTTACATACAGTTATTACAATATTATTGACTATATTCCCTATGCTGTACTTTATATCCCTGTGACTGTTTTTGTATCTAGAAATTTCTATTATTTTAATCTCTTCCCTCTTTTCACCCATCTCCTCAATCCTCCTCCCTTGTGGCAACCAATTAGGTTTCTGCATGTATGAGTTGTTTCTGTTTTGTTAATTTATTTTGTTTTTTAGATTCCATATGTATGTGAAATCATAAGTTTTTTGTTTTTCTCTGTCTGACTTATTTCACTTAGCATAATACCCTCCAGGTACATTCATGTTGTCACAAATTTTAAGATTTCATTCTTTTTTTATGGCTGAGTAATATTCCATCGTATTATATACAACCTCTTCTTCATCTATTCAACTATCAATAGACACTCAGGTTGCTTCCATATCTTAGCTATTGTAAATAATGCTGCAATGAACATAGGGGTGCATATATCTTTTCAAATTAGTGTTTTGTTTTGTCTTTCAAATAAGTACCCAGTAGTGGAATTGCTTGGTTATATGGTAGTTCCATCTTTAAGTTTTTGGGGAACCTCCATAATGTTTTCCACAGTGGCTCCACCAGGTTACCTTCCTCCCAGCAGTTTATGAGGGTTCTTTTCTCTCCCTATCCTCACCAACACTTGTTTGTTAATTTATTGATGACAGCCACCTGACAGGTGATGAACACCTTACATTTAATATTGTAAGATATTTTAAACTTTCTCAAATAAATTTATTTTCAACATTTTTCAAAACTGAAAGTGAGATTAGTATTTTTTGAGACTATAAAGCAATTTAATTTTCAAAATATCAGCAAAGCATTTGCATTTTTGTATGAGACAACAGAACTTCTTTGTGCTTTTCTAACCGTAAACTTTTAAAATGTACTGTTTAGCAAGGCTTTCGACCCAAACAATTTTTATTCCACAGCTCTGTACAGTATCCTGTAATTGCAGGACAGCGTAAAAACAGGTAAAATTACCTTCGAATCACATTATGCCAGATGCATTACAACACAAGGATTAGATATGATCCAAAACTAAAATCATTGTAATGCAAGCTTCATTTTTTTTTTTTTAGATTTTATTTCCTCCAGTGTCAGGAAGACTACAGAATAAAAGCCTGTTGGATTCATTAGTAAAGACCACTCTATTATCATAGAGTTTGCAAATTATCCACAGCCACTTCAAATAAATACTTCTCCACAGTGCAGTACTCTTAAAATATTTTGGGTAGTTGGAACAAATCAAATGAACTCATGCACCCACGGAAAAAAATGCATGAGAGTTGAAAATGCAAACATTACTGTGGCTTATGGAATTTGTAGTTTAATATAAACAGGGTGGCTGAAAAGCCAACCTTTTATTTATTTAAAACAGTGAGGAAGGTCATGAAAATATTTCACCATACGGATTTTGGCATGGAAGGGAAAAGTGAAGGGCCGTCAGTAAAGGAAGGAATGCGAATACAAAATCAGTGCGCTGGCTCCTACTCACGCTGTTTACTGTAGTTTTGACTCTGAGATCACTCTTTTTCACTACGGCTAAAAAACAGTTTGTACGCTTTGTTTTATACGTGGTGCCTCTATAGAGGCTAAGAATTTAATATAACTTTTAAGTCTAAAATTTAAATTCATGGTGAGCTAAAAGCATAAATCTCAATTACTGTATTTTAAAAGGACACATTGGACCTGTATCTTAACAAGATAGTCATTAACATATAAATAAAAATTAAATTCAGCCATTGATTCATTTTATAAGGAATTCCCAACAAAACCGCCCTGTTACTTTGGTGGAATGCCGATATTTCAGGCTTTCAAGTAAAGGTCACAGGAGCAAATCTTGTTTTGTCAGGTGGATGGACTCTATGGTATACAGAGCTTGATAGAAACCAGCTGTAGTGACTTGACATTGGTTAAGGCTGAAAACCCAGACAGTGCAAACAAATACTATATCTTGGCTCACAGTACTTGTCACATCTGCCAACAATTAGTTCTGCATTAGACCTAGAAAGGAGCGCCGCAAAACAGGATCAGCTTTCAGAGAAAGCAAATAAACAGGGGGCCCTGCGTCATCAGTCATCAAGTGGATGCGGAGGTGCCCGCTTTCCAGCGCTCAGACCGTCAATCCTACAGTTCAGCCGATAGGGTCAGTTATAAGAGGCACAGGGACACTGCGAGCGGATAGTCCAACTGGGCCACTGTCTTCTAGGTGCCACTTCAAAACTGTTTATTATTCCAGAGAGTGGAGATCACCCAGAGAGCTTAGAGCAGCAACCTTCAGGAACGGAAGAGTTTAGAAGCATCGGCATGTCATCTACCAGTACTGACATTTCTGGTAAAGATTTATCACAGTGTAAGGAAGCAATAGGTGAGCAAGAAATAGACCAATCTTTCCCGCTGTGCCTTCTGTCCCCCAGAAATTCACGTTTCTCACTCCTTCAACCTAAGATAATAGGTCTATTCAGGATGGTTTTTAGCTCCTTGGTCCTGAAATCTGACATTCTGGGTGGATTATTCCAGGTACCATTATTCATCTTTTGGCTTTTTGTGTTGACATTCTAACCCTAGAATGTTCTGCTCACACATGGCTTTTTTTGATATCCCATTCTGTTGAGGTGGCCCTAACAAGTTATAAAACAATATGGGTTGGAAACATTATTGCCATGCCAGAAATACTCCATGCCCCCATCAAGTTGGCTATCACTGTTAGTTCTCCATGCCTTAGGGCACCCAGGCAGCTTTTGCTCCAGGTACTGAGTTATTCTGGCTCTTCTTCTCACAGGTTCAGGGACTTTCTGCTCTCCTATTGGATTCCCATTTTCGAGAGTTGAACTGCTGGGTGGAATGTGCCACTCTGTCCACCCAGAACAATGGCCTTTCCCCAGAGCTTCTCCCAAAGATGTTTCTTCCAGTGAACCTGTTTCCTCCCTTATTCCTAAATTTTGAATTGTTACTTCTTCTGGAGTGTTAATCAAGTTTTATTTTGCTTGTTTTATTTTTGTTAATGTTGTTTAGCTCTGTGTCAAAGGTAGAGAATATATATATCTTTTTACATCATGTTGGATCACAGTATCTACAAAATGTGGATCACAGTATCTGAAAAATGTGGGTAATTGAATTGGGTGGGGGTGGGAGACATGATTTATTAAACAAATAATGATTTTAGGCCCAATCAACATTTATTCAAGAAAATTATCTTAGATATTCATTAGTAATAAAGCATAAAAGTTTGGCTATAGAGTCTCTTCAATAAAAAAAAGAAGATGGACTATTCCACTTCTATATCCCACTTGAAAGAATAATTTAATTAACAGGCAAAGCCAGCAGGAACTTTATAATCTGCATGCAATGCAGGGTATTATATAATGGCCTTCATTTAAAACCCAAATCATTAAATCTAGTAAGTCTAACTGGTGACAAGGGAGATTTCAACATCAGGCCCAGCAGCTTGAAAATATGAATAAAAATCATAGCTTAAATGAATCTGTCCATTGAGAACTTATCGCAAAGTAAAATGAGAAAAGAAAAAAATTTACCTAGTCAATGAATCCTTCTGCTGCACTATTTTATCTTTTGACATATACTTCTTTTTTCTTTTTTTTTCTTCAGAATTTCCTCTTCTGTATAAAATAAATCCAAATCTATTTCCTTGGAAAAAATTATTTTAGACATTTTGGATGCACCAGTGAAAATAATCATTAGAGGTGGCTAAATCCTACCTCATCCACCCCAACCTCATTTGTCACATACTTTCCAGAGAAGTGAGCATTTTAAATAAACTAGGGGGGCTGTGGCCTCTGAGAGAAGCATTAAGAATTGACTACTCACTAATAACAATTTTTAGATTTTTTTTAGCAGTGAAACAGTACCTGGAAGCTAGTTTAGTTTCTGGAACACATATCTTTACTTTGGTATCAACTTCTTTATATGATAGCCACTCTTAACACAGATAGGATTGGATTAAACATTTAAATGAAAGCAGAATTCTCTTCTAGTTGTTGAAATTGTTACTAAGCTTTGGACCAAAACAATGTAACTAAATGAAATTTTTATTAAAATTATGTAATGGTGATGCTTCACATTCACCAAATTCCCTTTTCTTGCTTTTTCTCTCACACATTTTGTATCTGTTCTTTGTCTGGTTCACGTGTGCTATTGCCCCGATTCCCTCTGTCTCTATTGGCCCTGAGTTCCCAGGTGGCAAACACCACCAACTATCCTCCTCATGATGACTTCCAGAAACGAACAAAGGAAGCCCAGAACATATTGCCTCCTTTTGAAACATGATGCCAGAGATACTAGAAAGATGAAAATTAAGTCTAAGTGGTCACTTGATGTCATGTGAAAAAACTGTCTTTCATTTATTACAACACCCTTAACAATTGATTATGGCCTCATGCGGAAACTGAACCTGCATCAAATGAATAGAATGGAGAATAAAATATTTCCTCAAGCAGTGAATGTGTTTATTTACAAGCAAACAACAGATTTGATTAATGATTTTAACATAAATTCACTAGCCATTCTCGTAGTCATATAATTAGTCTAATTGCTTAAGCAGATGACAACACAAAGCAATTTACAGACACATGTGGCATTAGCATGGTAACCTGAGAAGGAAAACAAGACTAAAGAGTTGTCATTATCACATCATTGTTCTATCATTTCATCACTGGAGACAGCAGGACTTTGATTGTAGTAGAAAATATATTTACTGGGTCAGTAGTCTAAGGACTGAATTCTAGTGCCTGGTCATCTTCCTGCTTGAGCATATTGGACAAAGGATGCATGTACTTCCTGGTCCTAGTTTTCTTTGTCATAAAAACATTAAGCAGCTAGATGATATTATTCTCACTATCCATAGCTCAATGTGATGTTAGGTCTGAAATACGTGTCCCAAAGGACAATGCAAATATGAAGCTAGACACGTCTTTAAGTCACTAAATTTCAATGAATATGTATTACTAATTAATGGTATTGTTATTAACATTTCATAATGCAGCTAAAAATGGAATATGTTTTTAACTAAGTGAAATATGAAATGACTACCCAAAACACATTTGATACTCTATAGTACACTAATGGAATTTCTCTTGTTAAAAGTAATCCCCACAAAGTGTTTTTTTAATAATTGTTTGGCTTTTCAATGGCCTCAATTCATAACAAAATAATTAAAATTCAAAGTAAGGTTATAACAATCACCTTAAGAGATATATAGAACAACAATAAAAAAACCTTTGCATTACCTGGCATTAATTTTTAAATTGGGTTACGTTACATTTAGTTTCATAGTATCTTAACACATGTACATATGAAACAGTATTTTATTTGATAGGTAAACATCAGATACTTTTTAGAGGCAGTATCTGGGACATTATATATTTAATTTGGCAGAATAAGGGATAATTATTTTAATTATATGTAATGATGAATGCTAAAATATCTTAAACTTTTAAAGAGTACTATAGTGTCTATTGTTATAAAAGTTAACTGTCTGAAAATTGGCAAAGATTTACTTGACACTTTATATTTGATTATTAAATCATTCACTAATTTAACAAACACTTACTGAAGAAACTATAAGGTATTTTATTTTTAAATAAGACATGGGTTTTGAAGATTGAGATCCTAGTTCAACCCAATAATGTCACTGAACCTCATATTTCTCAAATTAATAATTTCTAACTCATATCATTGTTGTGTGGATTGAAGGGAGTAACAGTAAAGTTAGCACAAAATAAAGTTTTGTTGAGCTAAATAATCATTATCTCTATCCCACCATATAACAGGTACTACACTAGAGCTTTGAAATTATTAAACACCATCCATGCCCTTAATAAATCTCAAAATCTAGTGTGTGAGTCTACACCTTTGGGTGTGGGAGAGAAGGGAATCAGTATAGTGATGTAAATAAACTTTGGGAGCCCAGAAGCCTAGGCAAGAACATTAACTGTGGAAACAGGAATTCTCCGAAAAAGAGATACATGTTGACCTAGATCTTAAAGAAAGAACGCCAATATTCATATCCGGAGGCAGGGGGAGGAATTAGTAAAGAGCATGTGAAAGTCACAGAGTTGAAAAAGAAACTGAAATAACCAGGAAAGGAATGAAGATGTAGAAAATGAGTTGTATGGCCTATTGTAAAATCTTTGTGAAGAATTTGGAATTTATCCAATATGCTGGTCAAAAATTAAAAGAGATTTTGTTGGTAGGATCAGTTTGCCTTGAGGAGTCCAGTGGAGAATAAACAGGAGTGTGAGAATCCTGTGACCCTGGTATGAAAAAACATTAGCTGTACAGACATGGAAACATCAGCATTCAGGAAGGTTAGAATCCATGGGGATGGCTGGGAGAATTTTGGGAGAATAGGTAGAATGAGATTAGAAAAGGAACAAAGACAAAACCCTGTGGATGACCAATATTTCAGGAATTCAAGGTGCTGTCAGATCAAACAAAATTAGTTATTTAGGAAAGACAATGTAGAAAGAGTCAAGGTGAATGAGATCAAATACATCCATCCTCTGAGGCAAGCACAGAGAAAGTCAGTGGCACCGTGAAGAAAAACACATTTCTTGGCCAGTCACTGTGCTTATTTAATACTAGTGGTCTGGTGCACGGATTCGTGCACATTGAAAGGAAATTAATTAGAAGAAATATTTTAATATCGCTATTCACCCTTTCTGTATAATAGAAATGTCAGAGATGAAAGAAAATTAGTAAAATGTATATGAAAATAATATATATGAATTGCTTAATAAATAAAAAATAACATGATATAACAACAACAAAGACATGATATAAAAAACAATAAAAACATGATATAAAAACAACAAAAACAATCATATAAAAAACATTGATAAAAACAATGACTGATAAATTTATTAAACTTATTCTACTATCTCCCTGTATACTACATTAAGAATAAAAACACTTTCAGAGTGCTTGACTAATTTCCCTTGTGATGAAGTATTTACAACTTTAATTTTAAAGTCACACGCTCTTTGAACTCGAGAGAAAGCAACATATAACTGACCATGTCTGAAAACAGGTTCAGTTAGGAATATCCCTACTCTGTCTAGAGTTTGTCCTTGTGATTTATTAATAGTCATCGCAAATGCTGGCATCACGGGAAACTATCTTGGAATTAATTTAAATGGGAAGCCAGTGCCAGATGGAGACAAATCAATTCTTGGAATCAGAACAACCTCTCCTTCCGCAGATCCTGTTAATACTTCATCTTCGATTATGTTAGGTCACAATCTTTTGATAATAAATCTAGTACCATTACAAAGACCCCATTTACTATTAAGATTGGAGCCAGGGAAACTTTATATGTATTGCGCATGCGCGAGTCAACATTTATTTTTATGTGCATCATATATACCGGCCGGTCAGTCGGACAGATGTACTGTTGGTCACTTAGCCTTTTATATATATAGATCTATTGAATAATCATGGGGAGAGGCTTTCTGGAAAGTGTGAGAGGGACTTTTCCAGGGAAAGTGAAAACATCCCTGGACCCTGTGGAGATAGGAAACGATATACTCAAGAGTAGTACCAATTTCCATAACTGGTTTTCTGCAACAATGTTTGGCAGAGTGGGAGCGAGAGGGAGAATGCCCCCATGAAAGTTGTATTTGATCAGTTTTGCTCTCTTGGGGGATTTTCTCAGATCTGGACTCTAGCTCAAGGTCACACCACAAAATCTTTACAGGAGTTTGTTAGGGAACTAAAATTAGAGATGCTTACCTAGCCAATTGGCTGCCCGGGAGGGATGGTGCTGTGAATAACTGAAATTTTTTGTTTGTTTGTTGTGTTTTTTGTTAATCCTCACCAAGGATATTTTTCCCATTGATTTTTCAGAGATAGTGGGAGGAAGGCAAGAGGAGGAGGAAGAGTAGGAGGGGGGTGGAGGAAGGGGGAGGAAGAAGAGAGAGATAGAAACATTGATATGAGAAAGAAATATGGGTTGTTAACTCCCACATGTGCCCCAACCAGGGCTAGGGATCGAACTTGCAACCAGGTTCATGCCCTGGACAAGTAATCGAACCCGCAACCCTTTGGTGCAGGGGCCAATAACACTCTAACCACTGAACCACACCCGCCCGGGCAAGAACTGGAGATTTAAAGAGGCTTGAAATACTTGGATTCTGCAAATTATTGGAGAAGTCTAAGCCCTAAGTCATTATACCCTCAGATTTTTCAAGGGAGAGCAGAAATGCAGATTTCAATATAAAACCCAATTTTAAATTATTAGCTCTTAAAAAAAAACAACTCGCACTGTGCTTAATAAATACACTACAGCCCTAGTTTGTGACTTGAGCTCTAAGTGATTCTCTTTATGAGATGGCAAAGTCTATTTATCTGCATATCAAAGTCAATATGGTTTTTAGTTCTGTATAACACATTCATATGTCAGTCCTACCAGAATAAAGTTTACTCAAAATTTTGAGGTAATTCATAGAATGCTTAAAGAAGTTTGTCTGATGACTTCACTGCAACTAAACCTAAATCCACAGGCCACTGGGGAATTGTGATGTCATAGTTCCATCATAGTTTCTCTTTCCCCTATTCTGGAAAATCACATTTAAATAGAAAGACATATCTGATGAAGCTTTTCCGCACTCTGCACAGTGACCGATTTCTGGAGTGCTAGAAAAAAAAGCATATTTTACAATAACTGAAAGTTTGGCATTTCTCAAAATATTTTTCTATGTGGATAATAAAAAGCTACCTTCTGCACATACTGTACAAGATAACACTGAAAGAAAGTAAAATGTTTTTCTCATCTCCTACATGCATGGTCTGTGCTATATGCTGGAAACGTGGGGGTGCAAATCACTATTACCTTTCCCTGGAACTTAAAATAGGAGAAAAAGCACCGATCAGAGTGAATATTCTCTGAGTCTTGACACTCACACACAAATATATGCGGATGACATACCACTACTTAGAGTAAATCTGGATCAGAAATAACTCTGGCTTCTCACTGAGTTTATTTTGCTTGTTCTTGGTTTAGAGAAAATAGATTACTATTCAATGAAAATAAATCAAGGTCATGTTTTTGGTCAGAAGTGGAATGAATCAGTCTCAGCCTTTTTTCCTGTATCTTCTCTGACTTCTGCTGAAACTTCCCTTTTCAGATGACTAGAGTGGAGAATTGGAGTAGTTTTTTGATCATAGGCTTCAATAAGATGATATTCATGTGCTTAGAAAGAAAATTACACTACCTGTCAAACTGATGTTCCAATGTTACTATGCCTTTATGGGACAACCTTCTTCCCCTTTGCTATTATGTTTCCAATGGGGCAGACAAATTTGTCTCCCGTTGACATGAGACTTCCATTATTAACGCAAATGTGTTTCATTGGCTGATTAGTTTGCTCTCTAGTCAAATTCTGAACACTCACATTTCTTTTAACTATTTTTATCCACTAATAATTTCTTTTCTAAGAGTTCAATTTTTCCATCATCCTATGTCTAGAAAGCATTTATTATTTCCTTATTTAGCACAGAGAAAATAGCACTGCCTGACCTTCTTCTTTCCTTTATCTATGTGGTGAAAACAATTATAGACTAAGGAGTTTTATTTTTATAAAACACATAGGTTTTTTGCAAAGACATCATTTGTACTCACAATGAAACATAAGTATAGATTCTTTTTCTCATAACCTGGAGCAAGGCAATGGCATAGACGGCGGGGAAGGGATGTTCTCAAAGTTGTTGCACAACACAATGCCATGCTGCCAGGAAGGGTAGCTGAGGCATCCTTGTAGAACCTGGTGACAGTGTGGTGATAACTCATGCAGACAAAACTATGGCCATCTCAGCTGATTGCTATGGGATCTCTGACAGAGGCGAGGCCCAGGAAAGAGGACTCAAAAGAACCGCAAGTGATATGTATGGATGTAAAGTATGACTAATAAGGACTCTGCCTGACACAGTAACCTTGGAATGTTATCGGTGATTTGTGACTTAGTTTCCCAATTCGCTAACAATCTTTCCCACACAGAATCATTATTAGTGTCATGGAGAGAACCAAAATGCTATGATAATTCACAAATATCTAAGGAAGCTGCTAACATCTAAGGAAATAGATCCCCCACTTAAAAATATTTTCCCTTTTGCCATTGGGTTGTAAAAAGATGAGCTTCAGGACACATATGGGAAGGCCAGGAGTCTATAGAGGGGGTCAAGAATACTAAATTGCTCTCTGCATGATGAGGTAAAAGTTTTGAGATTTCTGGAATGAAAAGAGGGATCTGAGGTAACACCCTCACTCCATTCTATACTTTCTTTCTGTTACATTTATATTCTACTGAACTGTATTTATTTGAAGTATCAAGACATGCACAAGGTATGCACAAATAAATATTGAATTCCATCTAAATATGCCTGCACTAATCCAGAATGGTGATGAAACAATACTTTAAGTAAAACCTTTATAGATATGCTTTCCTAAACTAGGGACACTCTGAGAAACAATTGAAAAAAATGCAATATTATTCTTAGAAATTGTACATTGACAAATAGATATTCAACAAAAGTCTGTCAATTACCATAAGTACAAAATAAATACTAATTTTTTAACCCAATCAAGAAAGAAAATGCTCTTGTGAAAATATTTAGGTTAGTCAAATATCATGTCTTGTTAAAGCAAGACAGTTCATACTATGCCCAATGTTTTTGTTATGATTTCTGTGCAAAACTCTATAATTAGATGAAACCCCAATCCTAAAATATACCCCTTTGTCCAAATTCAATTGGGGGAATCCATTTGGATTTGTTGTTTTACATAAACAATATTAGAATCTGTTCCTAAATCTCAGTACATCTCTTAATTCACTGGTGGTGGTATATATGTGCAAATTAATACTAAGAAATTTAAAGATTTTTGTGTTACTAAGATATTTTCTTAAATGAAATGTTAAGGTAGAAAAATTAGTCTCCTTATTGTTAGAACATTGTGTAAGTTTGCTTGAACCCTTGTATCTGTGCACTCACTATTTTTTATTACTCTCTGAGCTGCACAGCCAAAAGATCAATCAGTGTCCTTATATGGAGGCAGCATTTGTGTGGCAGGACATAACTCGTAAGTAATTCAATGATGAGCCAGACGAATGTTTTTAAACAGTTTAGGCAGTAAATATATTTAAAGAGTACATCTAAATACAGGCATAGGTTATACTATGAAACATTTGACAGCACCCCAGTAACAAATCCATCAAAATGAAAAATAGCGATATGAAGTGAGCCACACTGTTTTAGAACTACAGGAGTCCCTTCAGGAGAGCTGGTCTAAACCCAAAGATTAAGTATCTGGATTCAAGTCTCCCAATAATCACCAGGATCAAGAATGAACTGATATTTTTTGTTCATAAGTTTCTCTCTCTCTCTCTCTCTCTCTCTCTCTCTCTCTCTCTCTCTCTCTCTGTCTTTTACTCAATCCCTCCATTCCACACCAACCCAGCCCCTCAACACTCCCTCCCCAACAGCTGCAGTGCATTCTCTATCAATAAGTCTGTCTCTATTTTGCTTGTTAGTTAATTTTCTTCATTAGATTCCACCTATGTGTGCGATCATATGGTACTTGTCTTTCTCTGACTGGCTTATTTCACTTACCATAATGCTCTCCAGGTCTGTCTATGCTGTCTCAAAGGGTAAGATTTCCAAGTAGTATTCCATGGTGTAAATATACTACAGCTTTTCTATCCACTCATCACTGATGGACACTTGGCTGCTTCCAAATCTTGGCTTTTGCGAACACAGTAAACCCTCGATTTTGTGGACCTGGGTTTTATGGACTTCGGATTTAATGGACTAAATTTCCGGTCCATATGTCATATGTGAACATTAACACCCTGTTAATTTTAAAATGCTTTAAACCAAGATTTGTTTATAATAAGATGAACAGGCTATTTTTTGTAGTTAACTCACTGTTCTTTTTAACAGATTTTAGTGAATAGGTCATATGTTGGAAAAAAACACTGTAGTGATTTTGCTGACATAAATATTACATATTTACAACTATAATCTACATATTTAAATCCAAGAGTCACCACTGGTAAACCATGTTCAGTGAATGATTAGCACATGACCACACCACACCACCTGCGGTAACTGGTTCTGTTGTCCCCTGGTGTAACTTTCTGCAGCAGCTTTCAGGCCTGCTGTCCAATGTTCCCACCTGTGCTAAGCCATGCCCCTGCCCCCAGCATAGTGACTGGTGAATGCAGGCATTTACTAGACCTATTCAGTATCAATTTAGAATTACAGTAATACATATAGAAGACTCTTCTGTGAAATTAAACTTTTCATACAGACTTAATTTTAACTACACAAATGTGTCTACATAAGTAAAAATAGGTTAACTAAATTGTCAAAATTTTAACATAACATTCAGAATACCTACTTTATTATATAACAGACTTTCAGCTTTAAGAGACACCCACTTGCTTGCATTAGTCTGTTATATCTAGGTTTTGCTGTAACCCTGTAATGAACATAGGTGTGGAGAGGTGGAGGGGGGTAGAAAGGGAATAAACAGTGATGGAAGGACTTGAGCTGCGATGGTGAACACATAATACAGTGTACAGATTATGTGTTGTGGAATTGTGCACCTGAACCCCGTATAATTTCGTTAACCAGTATCGCCCAAATTCAATAAAAAGGAAATGGAGCTAAATCTTAGCTAGTCTCTCTAGTTATTTTTCAAGTACATTATTGCTCAAAGTGGAGTGAGTAATTTTTAGGAAAGCAATTGATCACCTGGAAAGTTAAGGAGAAACAGTTGTAAACCGTCTCTGGGCAAAACAAAGGCAACCTTGTGGACATAGTTTGTTTCTGTTTATTTTTGTTCTTAGAAAAATGCCGGTTAAATGAGATAATGCACCTAGAAGAAAGCCTGGTTTGTAGTTCACACTTGACAAACTTTTATTTTTGTCATCGTTAGCCATGCACTGCTCTTTTTGTACATCGGAGATGTATGAATGATAATACTCATATGCCTAGATCTTCAATCTTGAAGGACAACAGCATTATCTATTTGTGAAATAATCTAAAGCACTGTAATGGGTGTCATTAAATCTTGTCTACCTGAGGCAATATAAATCATTCGGGTAAATGAACCAATTAAAAACCAATTACCAACATGGCCTGAAAAGGGAAGATTGAGGAATGGAAAGAAAGGTTGATGTGGCCTCCCTGAAGCTGGTAGGGAAGCTCTACCCCTGAGGTTTCGGGGAATGGATTTGACAAGATGGTTAGAGTGTGGCCGTTCTTCTCAGAGGCATTAACTCCTGCATTTCTTGTCAAAATGGATGCTTGCTGGCTAGACACAAAGAATGAGCTGCACTGAGAAAATGGTCATATCCATGATGGCTCTTCATTTGATGATTTATTCATGTGGTTTGAAATTTATTTAGCACAGATCGTTTTCCTCTGAAACTTGTCAGGATTGGGTCTGAGGCAAGATTCTTTAAATCAGTTGAAGCCATAAAATCATGAGTCTGTTTTTGGAGTTATAAAATTTGGCTGAATCTGATGGAGAGTCTTAATAGAAGCTGAAATCACCAATTCAGTGACAATTTTATTAGATATGGTTGAGGGGAAAACCATCTAGGGGTGGTTATTGTTTTGTAATAGGCCACTAATTCATGGATTCAAATGGATTTTTCATTTTTCAAGCATATGTTGTCAATTTGCAATGACATAAAACACAATTTTCTACTTACTTTTCCTGTTCCTCTGGTGATTTAAACCTATGGGTTAAGTGAATAGATCCAACTCCCAGGATGTAGTATACCAAGTTTTTTTTTTCAGTTTCTGATTTCACCAGCAATACTTTGCTTGTGGGGAACTAAATGCCCCCTAACTGTAATTCTACTCCATCTTCCTCATTTATTCTTGCTCCATGGTTGCCCATGACTTGTCGTTTCTGATGAATGTAAAAGTAGAAATGAATATGAGCAGAGATTGGTAATTTGGCCATCCTCACTCATGAAGAATTAAGCGGATGGAAAGCTTTTGGGTTGGCCAAGCCCATGATTCAAGGATTAGATAATGTAGAGGTATAAAGCATACTCCTATCTTATAAATACATGGGCTCCATTTCATAATCCACAAAGTCTAGATGTGTCTTTCTAGCAATAATTTGTTAATAAGTCTGAGTTTTCAATGATGTACATATTTTTTGTTTTCTGGCATCCCTAGGTATTTAGATATAGGGCTGGAATGAGCTGCCTTGCTGAGTGCTAGTCAAATGCCATTTTATGCCAGAAATCTCTTGAAAGATGGTTAGATATAAATTCAGGGTTAAGAGTAAAAGGGGGTAATAGAAACTTGTATTCTTCTTCTACAAATCCTGTGAAATTATTCTTGAATAATATATATTTTAAAGTGTGATTTACATGTTTTTAAAATGTCAGAGGTAATCCAATAAATACATTGAATCCAAGACAGTGGTCATATGTTCAACTGCATATTGGTTACAGTGTGTGTGTGTGTGTGTGTGTGTGTGTGTGTGTGTGTGTGTTTAAATAAGAATCGCTAAGATCCTCTGATTCAATAATCTCTATTTTACAATATATTCCACATTTTCCTTCTCGACAATTTTATTAGCAGTTTTCATTTTCTTCATTACTTTCTCCTTATTTAAATTTTTCTTCTTCATTCTTTTTAAAAGACATTTTAAAAATGAGCTCAATATATCAGCCTTCTCAGAGTAATAATTAATTCTTTCATTCCTTTCATTTATTAGTTTCCCTATTATCTCTTCTGTTTCTGTCTTCACCCTGATGTATCTATTACACATTTTAAATTTTTTCTTCTTATAATGTATGAAGTATTTTTTATTTCCTTATTTTTACTTGATTTTTTTTCTCTTTATCAATATCTATATTACTTTGGACTGGGGAATGAAAGAAAATAATATGGTAGAACTATTATACACTATTTTGGCTTATTTTCCCCCTTATTTTTCACAATGCCTTACACCTTCCTATTATAAAAGAGGTTATTCAATTCTTTTTATTTTGTGATTTTTCTTACAGACCCTCAAGATGCCTTAGGACAACAGTTAACCCTTTCTCCAACTGCAGAAGAGGGACTCATTGAGATATTAAGAAACATATTAATTATAGTTTTGTTCTTTTATTTTTAAAAATGAGTCTGCCCCCTCATCCCTATCTCAATAAGCAACTTTGTCCTTTACTTGTCAGGGCTTTAAATTAATCTTAGAAGATTTATTTTAAAAAACAAGGCAAATATATTTCAAGTATATACAGTAATATTAAAAAAATGAAAAAACCCTGTTAAATGGAGTTTTATATCAAATGAACTTTTAAAAGCCATTTTAAATTAACTCATGTATTCTTGGTTCACCAATAGATTTTGGAAATTATTTTTGATTGAATTTATTAAGATTACATTGGTTAATAAAATTATATAGATTCATATGTATAATTCTATAATGCTAAGTGAAATTAACCAATCAGAGAAGGACAAGTACCATATGATTTCACTTATATGTAGTATATAATTAATAAATGAAACTAAGAAACAAAATAGATATAGATTCGTAGGTACAAAGAAAAGACCAACAGCTTTTAGGAGTGGGGGTTGGGAGGACTAGGTGAAAAGGTGAAGGTATTAAAAAAAATAAATAAACAGAAACTCATAGACACAGAAAACAATATGGTGATTACCAGGAGGAAAGGGGGTGGGGGAAGGTAGATGAGAGTAAAGGGGGTGTAAGACAGCATGGAGGGAGGTGATGGAAGGAGACTTGACTTCAGATGTTGAACACATAATATAACATAAAGGTGATGTATAGAATTGTACACCTGCAAATAAATCTTTAATTAAAATTTGTTATTTTATTTAACTTTTAGGTTTTTTAAATGTATCTGTTAGGTTTGATGGAGCAATTGAGTTGATACCCATCCCCCGGGAACTGGCTTTTCAGATCATTTCACTATGGACATTCCCTTTGCTGAAGACCACATTTCACTTGTGGTGACCACATTCCATTCTCTTCCTTCCAGGTATGCATAAAGAAGTCTCCACCCAGGGAAAAGCCCCCCAAAAGTCCTTTAAAAGCCGCTGGACTCCCCTCACTGGGTGCTGGAGCCATTCAGGCTCAGCCACCTGGTGTGTGGATAATCGAATAAATTCATAATCCTTCACCACTCTGACCTTGTGCGTTCCTCCTTTGGGGACATAACAGTATCTTTATTGTTGAAAGTATTACAGATGTCCCCTTTTTGTCCCCCATTGACTACCTCTACCCCATCCTCGCCCCCCCGCTACTCCCAAGCTTTCACCATACTTGTCTTTGTCCATGGGTTATGCACATATGGATATATGTTCTTTGGTTAATCTCATCCTACACTCTTGACCCCCCTCCCCACCTTCCCTCTCAGATTTCTCAGTCTATTCCATGCTTCTATGTCTCTAGATCTATTATGTTCATATGTTCATCAATTTATTTTGTTCATTGGATTCCACATATGAGTGAGATCATGTGATACTTGTCTTTCTCTGACTGGCTTATTTTGCTTAGTGTAATACTCCTCAGGTCCCTCCATGCTGTCTTAAAGGTAAGAGGTCCTTTTTTAAAGCTGCATAGTATTCCATTCCATCCCCACAGCTTTTTTAATCCACTCATTTACTGATGAGCACTAGGGCTGTTTCCAAGATCTTAGCTATTGTAAATAGTGCTGCTATGAGCATAGGGGTGCATGTATTCTTTTTTATTGGTGTTTTGGGATTCTTAGGATATATTCCTAGAAGTGGGTTTACTGGGTCAATTGGCAGTTTCATAGATCTAGAAAAAATACTCCAAAAATTTATATGGAACCAAAAAGAACTCCAAATATTTGCAGCAATCTTTGGAAGAAGAACAAAGTTGGATGGATCACAATACAGGATATCAAACTATACTACAAAGCCATTGCAATCAAAACAGCCTGGTACAGCACAAAAACAGGTATATGAACCAATAGAACAGAACAGAGACCCCAGAAATCAACCCATACCAATATGGCCAATTAATATTTGACAAAGAAAACAAGAGCATACAATAAAGACAGTCTCTTCAATAAATGGTACACATGTAAAAAATAAAACTAGACCAACAATGTACACTATACACAATAATAAACTCAAAATGGATAAAATGTTTAAATATAAGTCACAAAACCAGAAAAATCACAAAACCACAATTCCAGAAGAAAATATAGACAGAAAAATCTCAGACATCTCATGGAGTAGTATTTTCACCAATACATTGCCTAGGGCAGTGATGGCGAAACTTTTGAGCTCGGTGTGTCAGCATTTTGAAAAACCCTAACTTAACTCTGGTGCCATGTCACATATAGAAATTTTTTGATATTTGCAACCATAGTAAAACAAAGACTTATATTTTTGATATTTATTTTATATATTTAAATGCCATTTAACAAAGAAAAATCAACCAAAAAAATGAGTTCACGTGTCATCTCTGACACACGTGTCATAGGT